>NC_134644.1:69138596-69301096 GCF_030463565.1 Pelecanus crispus
AGTCCTATTGCATCTCTTTTGTTAGGAGAGCCAAAGCTGTTCTAGCACCACAGCAAAATTGTAAGGTGCAGACAATTGCATTCCCTGCATTCCCAGTAGGTCTTTGAAGAGAGGAAGGAAGCAAGGGAGAGGACAAGGTCCGGACTCTGGCCCATAGCTTCCTCAGATATCTAAGCTAGAAGGAATTCAGCTCTGTAGCAAAGGAAAGTGTCCTTTGGGCTAGACCAAGGCCATCCTGCTGCCAAAGACACATTGCCATTGATTAGGGGTTTATTAGAAATTTGCCATGCATGTTTTATTTTGAGGTTGAGAAATTGCTTTACCACTGGATAACTTTTCACTGGAAAAATATCTTTTTTTGTCAAGAAATCTGCTATCTTGTGTGAAAACCAAACATCTGGAAAGCAAAAGCTTTCAACCTTAGATCAAAATTTTATATTCAAATAACAAAAATGTTTGTTAGGGAATCTCACCGGGTGTTAGCAGTTCAAGGGTAGTTTGAGTGTTTTCTGCCTTCATTCTCTTCTAATAAATGAATTTCCCAGATGAACAGTGGTGTAGCAACTATGCAATAGACAAAGACCATGGTGCAATACAGGTTGATCTCCCAGCTGGTGGAAAAGGACATGAGGAACCTCAACTACAACTCCCAAAACTACATTTTTCAAGGGTGTGAGAAAAGGTCCAAAATGCAAGTGGTTTAACCCAAAGCCTTTTTGAGTTTTTCTGCACACAGGAGCTAGATCTAACTAGACCCTACCTCTTCAGTTTCTTTGGTGAAACATTATTGGAAAAATTTGGATGCATAAGGAACATTAATATATCATTCAATATTTACACCCTCAATAGGCTTAGATGCTTTCTCATTGTCTTTGAATTCCATAACGTGTAAATTATTGCTAAATTGGTTTGACAGTGCAGATACTTTAGGATGAATCCTGCCTTCTCTATGGTATCAGGGAATTACAGACACGGTGGAACCTGTGCTGTTTCTCTGCATAAGTAAAAGAAGGCCAACTGGCAAATGTTTACAGTGCATCTTTACTCTCTCTCCTGTATACTGTAGAGCCTAAAACCTCCACCAGCTATTGCTCCCTTTCAGCTGAGGAAGTAATCAGCAATCTGCATTGCTCCATAACTGTTCTTCTGCAACTTGGCACAGGCTGCAATCCCAGGTCCCCAGGCCTTGGGATTTAGACCTACCCAAATGGGCTAAATTAAACCCAGTTTTACAAACTCAACCAGATAAGGCTTCACAAATAATTGCATATTCAGCCATTTTTCAGCCTGGATATGTACACCATACTAAAAGGACTGCCAAAATTGCAGGACCACAGAAGTTCCTAGAAAAGCAGCTTCTTACTTCTCACTCTTGCTGGCTTCTCTGCTGCAGTTCAGCCTATACTGGAGTAGGTCTGGAGTATTTTTTTGTACTTTGCATTGATCTTATACCCTCTGTGACCAAAACAAAGAAGCCTTCTCCTTCAGAGACTGTCCATAAAACTATATTAGTTGATTGCTTCCAACAGGAATCATGCCCTGATTAGTGCTTTAAAACAGTGTGCAATCACAGGATCTTCAGTTGATTAAAAATGTGCGTGTCTAGAGGAAATTATGCTCTTAACGCTTTTTACCTTCATACCTGTGAGCTCTTCTCAGAGTGACAGGAAATGCTTTGGAGCTACTATGGAAGGCTGTCACTGGATATTGTTGAGGTAACTGCTGGAAATCCTCTTCAGGTATCTGAAAAACAAATGAAACATTTCTTGAAAAAATTTGATCAGAGCTGTTTATTTGAAAAAAGGATAAACATTTAAGGAGTCAAAATAAACAATGTGCAGGGTTGAACCAGGCACAGCAGCCTGGTGTGCATTAGAGCTGTTTTTAAGGATTTCCCACTTCTTGCTAACATCACTTTAGTCCCATCAGTCGAAGTTCTACCTTTAGCCTTTGTAAAAGTGGGAGGTTTTCTTTAGCTCTTGCTTGACAACTTCTTTCTCTCCCTTCTTTAAAATGATAATTTCTGGATAGGAGAGAACAAGTAAGATAAAGCAAATTGAGAAAAGAGACAGAAGAAAGACAACCCAATAAACCTTTTAAAATTCCCACTAGAAGTGATCTGGGAGGGCAGCTTGAACCTTTACCACATGTCTTGTCAACCACACTGTGACTTTATGGAACTGAAATTCTTTTGATCACATGACATCAGAGCAGGACTGTTGCCACTACAATGTAATCAATAAGTTACTGTAGTACTGTGCATCAGACACAGCTTCGGCACAGTTCTGTATTTATTTTACTGCTTTTCCATTTACTGTTTGCCAGAACCTTCTGAATTGGTGCTTTGAGTCTCTGTGTTGCAGATTCAGGACCTAGAAAATTTTGATAGCATACATGCAGACACTTTCCACACACCCAGTAGTGGAGTACTCCTGGCATGCTGCATGTATGTGAAGATGTTCAAAACTATTATCACATATTATGTTTCATCTATCATAATATTATCGTGCAAGTGGATTAGTCATACACCTAGTGTTACAAAAATAAAGACTTGAGTAATTTTCATGTGGGGATACATTGCTTTTACGGGAACAGGGAAACTCCTTCCTTTCCCAAAGAAATCTTAGAGCCAAAGCTGCAAAATTAATTAACAGAAGTCAGAATATCGATGTTACTTAAGTAGTGCTGTACATATAACAAGTCTGGTTGTCCAGCAATGTTGCCTTTTTGGAAAGAGGAATGAATTCATGGGTCAGAAGTTTTCTTGCTCATTCAGTTGTCAAATCTGACTTTACTCACAGGATAATTAAAACTTAGGAAGATGTAAAGGAGGTAGAAATAGAATAGGCAAAAAAGCCCATTAGAGAAATCTCTGCATTTTAAGGGAATGTGGGTGTTGGCATTGTTATGACCTGGGTAGGGCTGTACTCCCACTGTCACAGGTGTAGAAACCCCTTTCTGCCCATTGCATGTTGTTTTCAAGGGAACAACTGGCAGTGTAAACAACTCTCTTCTTCTCTTTCCCTGTTGTACGACAGCAAATCCACGATTAAATGTTGTTGAATACATGCAAATGGAGTAGTGTAAATTATAATTTTGCTGCACTGTTTGTTTACCTACTTTGGGTATGCTTATAGGCTAAAGAATATAGGTATCCTACAATCTTTGATATATTATCCCCACAAAAAACCAGTGAGGTAATAAAGTGTTATCTCTGTTTTTCACAAGAAGGATAAAAGAGGGAGGAAAAGCAGAACTGTTGCATCCTGGCACGAGAAATGCTTGCAAGAGAAACAAAGAAAGCTTGTGAACTTAAAGCAGCCATAACATACCGGGTAGCCATATTAACATGGCATTACAGTCAGGCAATTAAGCCCTAAAGAAATAACATGGCACAACTGCCCTCAGAATTATGATAGTATCTCTGTACAGTGTTACTTTCTGTATATGTTCTAATGAAAATGAAGGGTGCCTAATGAAATAAAATGTGCATCTGAAAGACTGAGGAATCAAGGGAAAGAAACCTGGGTAGGAGATTTGGGGTTAAAAATTAGTTCCTCCACTAAAATAAGGAACATAGTGCTTGAAAAATAAAACTAAAAGAGGTAGATGCATCACCACTTTTTTGTGTCTTACTCCATTGTTTTCATGTCTTCTTCGAAACAGCTGGTGTCTCTTGTGTAAGAATCTGGCATAATTTT
Source organism: Pelecanus crispus (assembly GCF_030463565.1). Taxonomy (NCBI): domain Eukaryota; kingdom Metazoa; phylum Chordata; class Aves; order Pelecaniformes; family Pelecanidae; genus Pelecanus; species Pelecanus crispus. The sequence continues at coordinate 69,142,298 of NC_134644.1, forward strand.
TTATGTTTTCATGTCTTCCTTTGGGGAAGCCTCGCTGGGTCATAGCACTGACTGGGGAGAGGGAGATACACTAGGAGAGGAAGAAACACAAGTATTTGAACAAGTAATATTTGAGCTTTTTCATCTGCCACCTTGATTTGAATTACTGCATGTCTTCTTCTAAACCCAGAGAACACTTTACTTGTATGAAGGTTATGATTTATACTCCCTGCTCATTTAAAAGTATCATTACCCTTTGAAAAAACAAACCCAGAGCATCACCCCAAAGCACCATCAAGGTCACAGCACCCCTGGAGAAAAGGCATAGCCTGCCAGATACTCTGCTTCACCCCTGGCCAACTGTGCAGTCTTTCAGGTGTTCATTTTGTGCCACTGTAAGTGGGAAAGAAAACAAACACGGGGAAACCCATGACTCAGTGTGAAGAGCACTGCATAGATGGAGTAACCCTGAAGTTGCCATGCCCTCGGTGGCTGAATTCCTGTTTTGTGATCTTTCTATTTAGCTCTGTCGTATGAGCTAACAGACACAGGTTAATTATACTGTAAAAGGAAAAGAGTGAAGTTCTCAAATATCTGTTTTTTTCTTGCCCAGATAAAGAAAGGTCTTATATATCCCTATGCCTTACTAATAGGTTGGAAACTTGCTAATAGGTTGCAAACTGTGCCTCATAATATGTACATTGCTTGAAAGATGACTAAAACAGAAGCAACCAGCCATGTCTTACATGTACTAGAATATAACTCTTTGGGGAGTCAGTAATGATGAAGCAGTAATTCATAGAATCATAGAATCATTTAGGTTGGAAAAGACCTTTAAGATCATCCAGTCCAACCGTTAACCTACACTACCAAGTCCACACTAAACCAATCAAGGGTAGACTAGACTAAACCATGTCCCAAAGTGCCACGTCTACCTGTTTTTTGAACTCTTCCAGGGATGGTGACTCCACCACCTCTCTCAGCAGCCTGTTCCAATGCTTGACCACCCTTTCCATGAAGAAATTTTTCCTAATATCCAATCTAAACCTCCTAAACCTCCCCTGACGCAGCTTGAGCCCATTTCCTCTCGTCGTATCACTAACTACTTGGGAGAAGAGACCAACACCCACCTCACTACAACCTCCTTTCAGGTACTTGTAGAGAGCAGTAAGGTCTCCCCTCAGCCTCCTCTTCTCTAGGCTAAACAATCCCAGTTCCCTCAGACGCTCCTCATAAGGCCTTTGCTCCAGACCCTTCACCAGCCTTGTTGCCCTTCTCTGAACACGCTCCAGCACCTCAATGTCTTTCTTGTAGTGAGGGGCCCAAAACTGGACACAGTGTTCCGGGTGTGGCCTCACCAGCACTGAGTACAGGGGAACAATCACCTCCCTGCTCCTGCTGGCTACACTGTTCCTGACACAAGCCAGGATGCTGTTGGCCTTCTTGGCCACCTGGGCACACTGCTGGCTCATGTTCAGCCGGCTGTCGACCAACACCCCCAGGTCCTTTTCAGCCAGGCAGCTTCCCAGCCACTCTTCCCCAAGCCTGTAGCGTTGCATGGGGTTGTTGTGACCCAAGTGCAGGACCCGGCACTTGGCCTTATTGAACCTCATACAGTTGGCCGCGGCCCATCGATCCAGCCTGTCCAGATCCCTCTGTAGGTCCATCCTACCCTCCAGCAGATCGACACTCCCACCCAACTTGGTGTCGTCTGCAAACTTACTGAGGGTGCACTCAATCCCCTCATCCAGATCATCGATAAAGATGTTAAACAAGGCTGGCCCCAAAACGGAGCCCTGGGGAACACCGGTCGTGACTGGCTGCCGACTGGACTTAACTCCATTTACAACTACTCTCTGGGCTCGGCCACCCAACCAGTTTTTTACCCAGCGAAGACTACGCCCATCCAAGCCATGAGCTGCCAGCTTCCCAAGGAGAATATTGTGGGAGACGGTATCACAAGCTTTGCTAAAGTCCAGATAAATGACATCCACAGCCTTTCCATCATCCACCAGGTGGGTCACCAGGTCATAAAAGGAGATCAGGTTGGTCAAGCAGGACCTGCCTTTCGTGAACCCATGCTGGCTGGGCCTGATCCCCTGGTTGACCTGCACTTGCCTGTTGAGTTCACTCAGTACGAACCTCTCCATAATCTTTCCCGGCACCGAGGTCAGGCTGACAGGCCTGTAGTTCCCCGGGTCCTCCTTCCAGACCTTCTTGTAGATGGGCATCACATTGGCAAGCTTCCAGTCACCAGGCACCTCCCCTGTTAACCAGGACTGCTGATAGATGATGGAAAGTGGCTTGGCAAGCTCCTGTGCCAGCTCTCTCAGTACTCTCGGGTGGATCCCATCTGGCCCCATAGACTTGTGAGCATCCAGGTGGCATAGCACATCGTTAACTGCTTCCTCCTGGACTATGAGGGCTCCATTCTGGTCCCCATCCCTATCCTCTAGCTCATGGGCCTGAGTACCCTGGGGATGACAGGTCTGACTCTTAAACACAGAGGCAAAGAAGGCATTAAGTACCTCAGCCTTTTCCTTGTCCTCAGTGACAATGTTCCCCCCCACATCCAGCAAAGGATGGAGATCCTCCTTGGCTCTCCTTTTATTGCTGATGTACTTATAAAAGCATTTTTTTATTATCTTTTACAGCATTGGCCAGATTAACTTCTTGCTGGGCTTTTGCTTTTCTAATTTCCTCCCTGCAGGACCTAACAAGATTCCTGTACTCTTCCTGAGTTGCCTGCCCCTTCTTCCAAAGGTGGTAGACTCTCCTTTTTTCCCTGAGTCCCCGCAAAAGCTCCCTATTCAGCCAGGCTGGTCGTTTTCCCCAACGGTTGTTCTTACGGCACACGGGGACAGCCCGCTCCTGTGCCCTTAAGACTTCCTTCTTGAAGAAGGCCCTGCCTTCCTGGACCCCTTTGCCTTTCAGGACTGCCTCCCAAGGGACTTTTCCAGCCAGCATCCTGAACAGGCCAAAGTCTGCCCTCCGGAAGTCCATAGTAACAGTTTTGCTGCCCCTCTGCCTGGCATCGCCCAGAAACAAGAACTTTATCACATTGTGGTCGCTAAGCCTGAGACGGCCTCCAACCACAACATCTCCCACGAGTCCTTCTCTGTTAGTAAACAGCAGGTCAAGTGAGGCACCTCCCCTGGTAGGCTCGCTTACCAACTGCGTCAGAAAGTTATCCTCCACACACTCTAGGAACTTCCAAGACTGTTGCCTCTCTGCTGTTTTGTATTTCCAGCAGATGTCTGGCAAGTTGAAGTCCCCCATGAGAACAAGGGCTAGCGATTGCGAGACTTCTGCCAGCTGCTTGTAGAACACTTCATCTATCTCTACATCCTGGTTGGGTGGTCTATAGCAGACTCCCAACAGGACATCTGCCTTGTTGGCCTTTCCCCTCATCCTCACCCATAAGCACTCTACCTTGTCGTCACCACTGTCAAGCTCTATACAGTCAAAACACTCCCTAACATACAGAGCCACCCCACCGCCTCTCCTTCCCTGCTTATCCCTTCTGAAGAGCTTATAGCCATCCAGTGCAGCACTCCAGTCATGAGAGTCATCCCACCACGTTTCTGTGATGGTGACTACGTCATAGCCATCCTGCTGCACAAGGGCTTCCAGCTCCTCCTGTTTGTTGCCCATGCTATGTGCATTGGTGTACATGCACTTGAGATGGGATATCCATTTCACCCCCAATGTTGCCATGCTGCCCCTGGGCTCCTCACTAGCAGGCCCGTTTATATCCCCTTCCCCCTTCAAACCTAGTTTAAAGCCCTCTCAATGAGTCCCACCAACTCATGGGTGAGAATCCTTTTCCCCTTTGGAGACAGCTGATCTCCATCAGCTGCCAGCAGGCCCGGTGCCGTGTAAACCTCCCCATGATTGAAAAACTCAAAATTCCACCGATGGCACCAGCCTCTGAGCCACCTGTTAATCAGGTGAGTTTTCCTGTTCCTTTCAGCACTCTTAACTGCCACTGATGGGATTGAGGAAAACACTACCTGCACTCCCGATCCTGCGACTAATCGCCCCAGTGCCCTGAAGTCCCTCTTCATTGCTTTAGGACTTCTCTCTGTAATCTCATCACTGCCAACCTGTACAACCAGCAACGGGTAGTAATCGGAGGGCCTTACGAGATCGGGGAGTTTCCTAGTAATGTCCCTAACCTGGGCCCCAGGGAGGCAGCAGACTTCCCTGTGGGATGGGTCCAGGAGGCAGATTGGGCCCTCAGTTCCCTGCAGGAGGGAATCACCCACCACAATTACCCTCCTTGTTTTCTTAACGGGGCAGTCGTAATCTCTGGGGTTGACTGACTGGTCCTCGGCAACCCCCTGGCTGGACCTTCGTCTTCTCCTCCCTCCCTGCTTGCCTGGCCCTCAACTTCCAGGGCCCCATATCTGTTATGTGAGGGCAGCTGGGAAGGTGAGGGAGGCCGGGAGGGCATTCGCCTGCCTCCCCGGCCAGGGACCTGTTTCCATTCCCCCCATCTCTTGGATCCCCTCCTTCTGCTTGCCGGCAAGAGGACAGGGGATCCTCTGCTCCTTGTGGGGCCTCCGCCTGTTGCCCTGGCCCCAGGGACGGTAGGACATGGCTCCACCAGTCTATCTCCCTCTCACACTCCCTGATACTCCTTATCCTTTCCACCTCCTCCTTCAGCTCTGCCACCAGGCCGAGGAGATCATCTACCTGGTCACAGGGAAGACATTTGTTGTCTCCGCTGCCCTCCGGTACAAGCGACAGGCTCAGGCACTCCCTGCAGCCGGCAACCTGGATGGCTGCATGTTTGTGCAGGAGCTCCATCTGGGTTGCCACATTCCTTCTGGCAGAGGCTCATTGCAGAGCATCAGGACTATGTTACCTTCCTCCTTCTCATTTCTATTACTTAAATGGAAAAGTAGTAAATGAATAAGTGCTGCAGTGACTTAAGATTTATCTCCTTGTTTCTGTTGTCCTAGAAAGTTTTAAGGAAGTAAGTGACATTTATGGATAATCTGTCACTTTATACAGGTCAAAGGGCTCAATAGTACAATTTTCAGCAGAACTCCATTTAAGATATATACCACAGTTTGTATCACACAAGTTTGCTGGATCAAGTTCTTCATACTGGACTTAATAACTGCATAATCTAGTACCACACGTATTCATCCAGGGAAGAAACTGCAGAATTCTCCTGTGAGACTTAGAGTTTGAATACCATAGGCTGCCACAGTTTTTCAAAATGAAACAATTACAGAAAGGGTAAAGAAGAGAAACATTAAAATGAAAATATGTTTCTAAATTTATCCCTCTGAGAATTTAATGAGCTGAAGTACTCAGCAGATAAAGAGAAATCTACATTTTAAAGTCACTATAAATTTTTTTTTTCCTTTACCACCAGCAGAAAAGAACAGACGGATAACAGATAAAAACCAAGATGTTTGTATTAGGGTTGAAAGAAGAAATGTTTTCCCTCAAATAACTTAATGCAAGACATTTACAGAAAAATTTCATAGGAAATTTTTTAATTAAATACGTCTTTGATTCAGTTCTTAATCTTCCACAAAGCTATCCATAGTACCTTTGGGAAGAGAATTACATAACCTACCCAAAAATTAGTCTTTGATGCAACTCTCATCTTTTCTGAAATGGAAATGGGCCACTGTAAAATATATCAACCACTTCTAATAAAGGTAAATATAAGAAAAATGTTGAGACAGGGAAAAGGAGGAAGCTCTGTTTTATCTAAACACGTCAGTTCATTAGTTATATGCATCCATGTACGTATAATAAGTTTAGGGCCTCTTCCTTTGTTGGTGTCTCATGGACAGAGTTTTCCTCCATGCTGAGCTTTTTCCTGCAGCAGCACCTCCTTGCAGTGCTTGGCAGAGACATACTGCTTGTTTGGTGGACTGGAAAAACAGCCAGACCAAGAAGAGTGGGAGAAGCTCAGGCTGTACCTGCTCAGCAGCTGGAAACAGTATGGCATGAGAAGAGAAGAGGAACTGGATTAATGTATGTGTTTATAAAAATGTAAAGGTAAGGATAGCTGAACAGCTCTTGATAAATCAGAACCATTGTGCCTGAATCAGAACAGATGCTTCCTTTTAGAATAAGCATATTTAAGTGTGTTAGATAAGTAGCCACTTCTTTTATGTGAAAAAAATTGATTATTGCAGTTCAGTGAGAGGATGCCAGAACACAAATCAAACACAGCAGCAGATAGCTGGAGCCACACTTAGCAAAAAGGAGAAAGAGAGAAGTAAAGGCAATAGCAGAATAAAAGTAGTGTGCTCATAAGCATAGTTGTCTCTTCTGGAGTAGCCAGAAACCTTCATAAGATGCTGCAACTGGCACTGTTGGATTCACCTGAAAACTCAGTAGGAAATTAAAAGGCAATTAAGTGTGTGTTAACTTGTGGAGCATGTCATGTGGGTCCTTATATGACTCAGTGTTCATATTCTGTGCTGTTATGCCGGGCAGTTGTTTTGTTCTGTCACTTGTGCTGTCCAAACATTTAGCTGTAACCTAGCAGGGATTGAGGAGGAAATAACATCCCGATTTTCACACCAGCAACAGCTGCTTTGGTTAGGCAGTACACTAAATATCGTAATTTGCCATGTAGCCAACAACAGTGATAGCACATCAAAAAGAGATTCTGTGACATAGCAGGGTTCCCTAATGTGCTACGAATGATGGATGGGCTGTTCATGCACCTCACAGAATGATGCTGCTTTTCAAAATGGAAAGCGGCGTGTGTGACCATCAATATCTTACATTGAATTATTGGCTTGTGTCACGATGCCTGTATTTTAGCCAACTCATGTGGTGGAAAATTATTTTATTCTAGTGACATTTCTGATAAAAGAGCCATCAGTAAATATTTTCCCTGAGAAATGTGTTCTAGAGGTTTACAGGTAATAGCAACAGTCCTTTAAAGAGCCATCTGTGACTCATAATAAGTAAAGTAAAACCCTGATTGAACAAAGATTGAAACATGAATATGCTTGTGTTTAGTGGGTCTCTTTTTTACATGAGCATTCTCTATGCCAAACATCAAGATGCTGTAGTACCTGTGTAGTACGCTGCCTGACTAGATGTTAGTGTTGCCTTCTGTACCTTTATTATTGGTGGGAATAAAGTGCCTCAAGTTGACAAAGTTGATATGATAAAATGCTACCACTCCTGCCCTTCACCCTAAGTTGCCAAGAGGATTTTGGCATCATTGTCGGTATACCTCAGCCTGGGTGGATTGTAACGAAACACCATCTGACAGGACAGCAGCCATGGCAGTAAGTGGGATTTCCTCTCCATAAGCCAATGAGGAAATTAAAAATGCATTGAGGCTGGGACTTGCTGTGTTCTGCTTCTCATCTGATACTATCAAGTGCTGTATAATACCTGAAAAATACTTTCCAAAATTAATTATACTGAATTCAGTTATTCAACCATATAAAATGTCGCATGAAGATTTCATCCAGGTCCAGCAAACCGCATGAGTGTTCACCATGATGCCATCTGGGCACTGTCTATAACTGTTTATGCACATCTTATGAAAAGAAGATGATTTGGTTGAAATAAAAGTATGTAGGACAGAAGTATGGGATGAATTTTATTCAGAGGCAGTTGCAAACTCTTCTTCCTTCAGTTATACTTCAGGAATGGGTTACACTAGCACATTTGTTTCAGATTAATTACATCATGATCTTTTCATCTGCTGTTCTGCAGTGCCTCTGTACCTTCTCCATAGGGAACAGTTCCTCCTTTTTCCTTTTTCCTTTTTCCTTTTGTGTCTCCCACTGGTAGATGCTCTTCAGCAAACCCTTGGAACTTTCCAAAGCAATCCCTAGCACTGGGCCTTTCTGCAAAGTGACCACCGTTGACAAACAAATTTTGGTGTGGCATTTTGTCTTCTACTGTCTCTTCTTCACTTTCAGTACCCTTGACAACCCCAGGTCACAGAGTTTCCCATCTTCCTGAAATTTGTGGCTTTCCCAAATGATCAGTACACCTACCACACACCTGCACTGCAAGTAAACAAGCTATATGTCATATACAGCAGGCAACTGAAGAAAGCAGACTTGCCTGCTATCCAGAAGACAATAGCATCTGTGGAATGCCATGGAATATACAGTAATACAACATAATACAGAATATAGTTGGCATTGTGCCTCAGATTTAATTTAACAAACCTTATTTTGAATGAATTGGTGCTTAAACACTAGGACTTTTAAATCATAACATTAGCTGTTAAAATATTTGGAATTTAAATGAGCTTCTGCATTTTTGAACACCAAATATCTCACACTGCAAAATATCCATCTGCAATGGTACTGGGACCTGTGAGTGTCACTAAGATCATTTCTACTTGGGTTTTGGTATTAATTTTGAAGGTTATAAGGTCAATGACATTTTGTCATTTGTGAAATAAGACCATTTTCATAAAGTTGAAATGGGATCCAAAGTGCTTGTATTTTTCAGGATTTTTAATTTCACTGTAAATATTTTGGCAAGCCCTATTCAAGAACCACAACTACTACAATCAATAGCAAGAGACAATGTATCCTTCAGCAAAGCAGGGATGGACCAATTTAACAGAACACATTTCCTCCTTTTTTAAAAAATGTTCCACTTGCACAAGTACTAGGCAAACAGTGAATTAATCACTTCTTAAAGTACTTCTTAAAGTGTACTACCAGTAATTCTGTGTCAAAACGGGTAGACGTGGCACTTTGGGATGTGGTTTAGTCTAGTCTACCCTTAATTGGTTTAGTGTGGACTTGGTAATGTTAGGTTAATGGTTGGACTGGATGATCTTAAAGGTCTTTTCCAACCTAAACGATTCTATGATTCTATATGTTTCTAAGTTTTTATGTTTCCATGAACAGTTTTTAATTACATGAGCAATAAAACCTCAAGCTTTGCCTGCAATTTTTTGACTGTAAGCCTCCTTTCTAGAGGAGACGTTCTAGAGAATCACAGATAGTGACAGTAAAGTGCAGACCTGCCTGGCCACGTATTCTCTAACAGGAGCAAAAGCTTACACTTATCAGCCTCCTTTGAACTGGACATAGATGATGACTCCAGAGATTTCTAAAAACTAATGACTATGGAGATTTCTGTCCTTTCATCCTAAAACAGATTTTATTCTTTCTTCCTTCAGCTTTGCAATTACCAGTCCACCTTTTCCAGCTGAGGATCTTTGAAAATAACACCACTTCAGAAATTGCATTCCCCATTTAACAGAGGTCATTTTTGAACCTGTTTCTCAGATGTTGCTACTTTTTTAAGAAAAAACTAAGCAGAATGCAAAAGCCTTACTCTCCCTCATCAGAAAATCCTCTCAGGAGGGAAGGAAATTAATCTTCAGCCTTGCAGACTGAGTATGCTTGTTCCTGCTGAGAGGCAGAATAGGGCAGCCTTATGGACTGAATAGGGGCTGCTGGCTAAAACCATGCCACTGAATCCAAATACTGGAAAAGAAATTCAGGTTCATCCTGAGGCATCTAAACAAGGTGATATCTCCTCTCTGGTGCTGTCCTCACTTGCCCTTGGGATGTACTATTTGCCCTAAAGCTCTCTGTGATTTGGGAACTGATATGGGCAAATAACAAAGGCGATACTTGGAGTTTTAAGAGGGCAACTGTAGACCAACTAGCAAAGGCACGAAATAGTCAGTGCCTGTCTGCCACCAAGTGAAAACTGAATCATGTTCAGAATCATGAGAAATCTATATTGAATTTTACCCTATCAAATGATTCATTAAAAAAAAAAAAAAGAAAATTTGTGGATTTTAGGCTAGTTTAGAAAAAGAAAGCCTTAATCCATTATGTAAGTAACATGCTGGGTTTTGTTGCTACTAATTATCAGGTATAGGTGCCTGCTGAGGGCACCCCTGGACATGTATAGTCCTCACTTCTCTAAATTAGCTTCTGATGAAGGATTCAACTCAGTGCGAGCTAGAGGTATGAAAATCCATTCCCAATCATATTTTACAAACACCCATGTTTTTTTCCCCTAAAGTACAGCTAGTATTGGAGTTTTTTATCGAATAATCCAACAGGAGTTAGGAAAGAGGGACTGTGATATAAAAAAAGCTGGTGTAACTCAGAGTGAAATTCCAGTACCCTAAGAATGAAGTGCCTGATAGTCATACTGGACCATAGTTGCTTATGCTGTCCATGACTACCTCAGTATTACTTTGTGCTTCTACATCAACCTATTAGGATCTTGTTATACATTTAGATGGTAAACCCTTGGAGGCAATGGGTTTTTTTCCATGAAAATACAGTGTTTGGTACAGTGGATAGCAAATACTTGACCAGGGTCTCCAGGCCTAACACTTACCTCACATGCTTTGTCATATTCAATAATCGTTTTTTGTTTCAGTGGTGTTACATGTACCTGTGTCTTGTTTTCTTTATCTACAGAATATCTGCCCACACCCAAACATTCACAAGGCTTTTCAAAATTCTGAGGCTGAAGTAAAAATAATAGAACTGGGAGAATTAATACATTTCCTTCTTTATTCTATTATTTGCCTTCTGCAGGGCTCATATTTTCCAAGTGCATCCATAACAAATCTGCAAAGCTACTAAAGATGAAAAAAAAAAATAGAACGTCTGCTATGGTTTTGCATTACTTCCATAACTGAGGCTACTGAAGGAATGCCAAGTATTGCAAAATTTATGATTCTTATCATAAGAATTTGCAATAGATCAGCTCCCTTCTTTCATATGAAACTCAAAACACCATTATTATTTCCATATATTTATGTTGCCCTTTCCGTATCTTATATTTAACTGAATGAGTCATAACTGTCTTCTTTCAATTACACTGAAATAAAAATTGCACTGATAGCACTGGTGGGTGCACTTGACAATGCTGCCCCCCACAGCTCCTCTGCCTTTTTCTGCAGACTGAGGAAACAACTGAGCTACAGAAGTCCCAAATGTGCTCTTCCTTTAGCTAAATTAAGCCTCTTGTCTCCCTCTGAAATTCAAGGCTGCATAAGAAAAGCAAATAAATCAAGAGTGGTGCTATGGCATTTAGCCATCCGTCAGCACTATAAACGGCTGCTTGCCTACCTGCTCAAAAAAGTTAACTACTTATATTCCTACCATTCTCCGGTCCAGGTTGCCCCTCCTCTGAATCCTTAGTAAACCTCAGACTAAAACAATACAACTTGTGGTAAGCAGCATGGTACAAGGCATATATATTATTAATTACTTCCGAGGATCTCGGACCACACCTCAGCCCTGCAGTGCTGAGTAACCAGCAGTGTCACTTGCTACATGTACGCGCTCCAGATATTGCACTACCTACACTCCCACCATTACCAGCTGATGTGTCCTACAAAATAGGAAATGTCTGCTACACCTCTGAAGAGGAATTTCCATGTTGTCTGCTCTCTTACGATTATTTGTGTTGATTTTCATTTTCTCAGCAAAGGACAGATATGAGATGTGAAAACAGTTTAAGAACAATTTTTAAAGTAATTAAGTGCCTTATTAGAAAAAATAATTTGCTTCTTTGTCTCGGGTATACTCATGATTTCACTCCAGGTTATTTAATATTATTTGACAGAGTAAGTATTTTGCTGATGCCTGAAGATTCTGTGGTATATGCTGTATTACAAGGGTGGCCTGTCTCCCAGAGAAAGTGTGTCTTAGGTAATGAAGAGTAAATAATTTTTGAAGTATGGTTTCCTTCCAGGAGGAAGACACTCCACACCAACCTTTCAGTCACTGGTAACCCTATAATCTAATGACTGGTATTTTACTGCTATTCCAGCTCCTGTAATCATGTCTTTTGGTGAGCATGGAAGGAGCAGTGCTGACTTTAGGATGATTTCTGCTGCAAGGGAGTACATTCATAGAGAGTGGTGGACTGATGCATTCTGTTTGACCTCTGCAAAATCTCCAGATAAACAGCATAAGTATAGAACAAATTGCTTGCAGCTGTATGTTTCAGAAGAAAGTTTACTAGTGATCCTTTATTTTCCTTAAGGAAATTGTTAGTCTACATATATGCACTGAGTAAGATTTCATTCATTTTGTGCAGGGCTTTAAAAAAAAAAAAATCTCTGCTAATATCCACCATGTGACTTCAGAAAATTTACAAAGGAGCTAACAATTATCTTGATTCCATAAAAGAAATAATTTGCCTGAACAAGAATCTGAAAGAGAACTGTATACAGAGAGAAAGATACCAAGTATGCACTAGCCTGTGATAGCACTCTCTCTTTGTCTCTCCCCCCTTTCCTCCTCTGTCTTCTCTCCCCCCTCCCCCTTTTTAAAGCTTGTTAATTCAGATCAATCCTTCAGTGGTAATATTGCCTTTGGGTTACATGCCAGCCTATGGAATTATATGTTTGAACACAGGGCCAAACTAGCAGTTATTCCCCTGCCACTAAAGGTGAAAAGGTTTCCAGTAAATCAGGTTACTTTTCCACAGGGTAAGCGGTGTTAAATACAGTCTCTCTGGGTACTTCATCAATATGATTAACCTATTGGCATTATAGTTATCAAATTACAGTATAAGAAGTCATAAAGTTAAAAATAAATCTGTTTTCCATTGAGAAAATCTATTTAGGTGGAGACTGCTATATTAAAAGCTTACAGAGTATATACAATAGCATCATAGTTCATGGGGAATCATTACCGCAATGGAGGTTTTCAAAATTAAACTTGCAGGAATGTCTTACAGATAAGTAAAAAGCTCTCAAGGGATTCAAGGTACGTACCATATAGGGCCATCACCTTATTAGAGTTTTACTATGAACCCCATTAGAAGGCTCTAAGCTGAGAAAGATTACAGCATGTGGACTGTAGAGATATTTTGTAGACACTTTGCAACTCACCACAGAATGTTCACCTTGGGATCTTGGTCCCTGTAGCTGAGTTAAATGGCTGCCCTAATTCCACCACCATGGCTGCAGCAGTCTCTTAATGTACCATAAATCCAGTCAAGTACTTTGACCTCTTTATTCATTGTCACTATAGCTCCTGAAATTGTCCATTCTAGCAAAGGGCCCGCAGGAGTTCGGTTCTTTTGACAAATGTGGGAGGAAAGCAAGTTGGTTTCCTGCAAAATGTGGCTATGCTGTTACTGCAGAGAAAATAGAGGCAGAGAAGAGAAACTGGAACACTAATGCATATCAAATGGGATGGTCATTACTTCCTACTACACGCAAATTACTCATATGGTTTAATCAAATACATTACAATTCATTAAGTGGCTGATGCTTCTGTATCACATTCAGTGGTGCTTATGGATTCCATGTTTCATTAATAGGAAGTGTTACAATAAAGAAGTGATGCAAAAAAGTTACTCTGGATGAAGAAACCTGATGCCTGTATAAATGTTTGCAAGCAAAAGATACATATTTATTGCAGTTCCCTTCAGATTCTACTCAGTAGGTTCTTTAAGTCTGCTTTAAAGATAGCTCATGCTTTTTCAAGAAAATATGGCTTTTGGCTGTTGTATGTACAATCTTCCAGTAAAACACTTCTCAGACAATGGAGAAGCCTCAAATCACCTTGGCAATCAGAGTACTCTTATTAAATTAATCATACTATCCTAAAAAATAGATGAGGGTTCCTAGCAGGACCTGATTTCATACAATGAGTTATTGCTTAAACAGGTGTGAAAACTTGTATATCCAATCCTGCAATTTTTATTGCTATTAAACAGGCCAAATTCAGCAATAAACCTAAATATACTGAGAGATTAGACTGTTTCGGTCCCTTCAAAAATGTGGCACTGCATGATGACTATTCATATCTAGAAGATGTAAAAATAATATGTTCTCTCTTTAGTAGCTCCAAATTATTCATTTGAAATCTAGTAGCATTGCTTGCATGTATATGAAAGAAGACTGTTAGATTTCCTACCTTAAATTATCAGAAGTTTCTGTTAGTAGCACAAAACTAATATGTAGAACTTTTCACAGCTCCATTTGAATAGCGATATACATTGTTGACAGATTTGTTGCTAGATTTTTTTTTACAGTATTACATGTAAAATGTTATATTCTTGATTTCAATGTGCATAATGTCTAAGGTACGGTGTGGTCCCAAACCATGCACTTCCCCTGTGCTAGAGGGGGGAATAGAGGGATAAATACTGAATTTGTCCATGGAAATAAACAAATAGTGACCTAGCTAAAAAATACCTTTTCTCCTATGATGTATTAGAACACTAAGGCACCAAGGTTCCAAGTGTGAATTAGACACAAATTATTTTCTGTCCTCCCAGATATATGATACTCTCCCAGAAAACTTGAAAAAGTTGGGTTATATTAATTAGCTAAATTATTTGTATCAAATTTTAAAATGTTGTTAAAAGCTGTTGGATGAATCCTGATATTGTGAGTAGTTTTGAGTAATGCTTCTTTAGTATTTTATTTGTTAATAGAATTGTTTAGGTTGGAAAAGACCTTTAAGATCATCCAGTCCAACCATTAACCTAACATTACCAAGTCCACCACTAAACCAATTAAAGGTAGAGTAGCAATTTTGTGTTTCCTGGCTTGGTGGCTGGATTATTTTTAATGAAAGTAAAAACTAGGAATCATTAAGATTGGAAAGGATCTCTAAGATCATATTTATGCAATAAATGTTTTGTTAGCATATTATGTTTCATCCAGGGAATGAATGAATGTGTTGGATTAATAAAATCATTCTGAAAAATTTAATTTACTCTTTTGGGTCAGTTAGCCCATATTATATTTCAAATGACTATGACAATAAATTTGATTACCATTGCCAGCTTGGTACACGATAAAAGAAAAAGAGTTAGGATCAAATATTTAGAGTGACAGTTTAAAAAACAAATCTACCAAATTGAAATTGCAAAATTGACAATGTTAGTACAATGTTGAAATTACAGAACCTGTACTTGGATCTTTCTAAACAAGAATAGGAAATTTCTCCATCTTATCCTTCATCCTACTTGCAGCTGATATCTGGTACATACAAAGAAAACTCTATACTATCCTCTGTGAAATTTACACTTACACAAATTTGCATTTCTTTGTCTGAGAGGCATTCTTTTTCACTCCTTAAGTGCATTGTTTTAGGCACTAATGTTTTGCAGCACCTTGAAGAGCTTGGTCAAACCTTCTAACTTTTTTGAGAACTCCATGTTGAAGTTATCCATGACTGCCTCCAAGTTGTCTTCAAACAATTCTCAATTGTTTGCAACCCTATTTTTATGGTAATAAATGTGCCACTGCATAGTATTTTGCAGAAAAAATGCTTTTTACATAGGATCCAAAGAGCAACTGCAATGATTAGGACCATTAGAAATGAAGGAAGAGCTAAAGTAATACTGGATTTAACTTATCTTCCTTAATCGAAAACCTCTGGACTATAAACTATCCTATTCTTCTGCACAGATTTTGTATTTCCCTTCTACTCAGTGTCACTCAGCAATCACTTAGGCTAAGATATACAAAAGAGTGATGCAATTTACAGCATCTAGACCTTCACGGCGGAATCCAAGGATGGATGGGGCAGGAATCAGGTAAACACTTGATGGGCTTTCATGGACATGAGAAAGATTAATGGAAAATCAAAGTTAATAAATGTGTTTCTAGAAACATTATTAAAAGTTGTTATTATTGTATTGGCAACACTTCGCCAAGAATACTGTGTTCAGTTGTGGTCATCCCTGTCTAAAACAAATGAGCTCAACCTAGAAGATGCGCAGGGAAGGATCATCATGTCACTAAGAGATTCCTACTTTTGGAAAGCAACTAAAATAGACAACTATGTTTAGCCAGGCAAAACAAAGCTGAGCAGGGAAATTATTGCCTCTGTAAATGGATCAGAAAGGTAAACACTAGCAGGGGAACAGTTCTTTAAGCTTAAGGACAATGTTGACACAGAACCAGTGGGCATATCCCGCCTATGAATACATTTACAACAGAAATCAGCAGGTGGGATAGCCATCAGAGGAGTGAGGCTGTGAAACAGATTTCTATCAGAGTAATGGGTACAAAGAGTCAAACTTCTTTTGTTATCAACCTTCATGGTTGCATGGCGACATGTGACACTGGATGATGCCATGCCTGAAAGGCAGGTGCTGTGGGTAGTCACCTGCAGTACCATATCATTCTGGTACAGAGGTACCTCCTCAGCTCTGTGCAATCCTGAATGATAGCTTGTAGAAAGAAAACACTGGATAAAATCCATCTACCTGCTAACACTAGGCATAATTCTGTGACCCTTTTGTTGTCTCAGGACTGGTGTGAGGAAGGCTGATTTGCCTGCTGTTTATATTGAACCCAGGATTTGACCATTTTTTTTGTGGCTTTTTTCCCACCAATTGCATTGATGTTGTTAGTCCTTCCTGAGGTATTGCATTCTGGAAGTGAACCCCTGATTGAATTGTGCAGTGCTATTGCATTCCACCATTAATAAAAGGGGATAATTTGGCATTTGGGTGGACTCAGCAGGAGTTGTAAGAAAAATATCGTTGTTAACTATTACATATCAAATTTTATGACATGTGAACAGCTTTCTGTTGTGTTATATACAACAGACAGAAAAAATAATTATGGGCAAAAGAAATATGAAAAAGCTGAATTGTGAATATATAGCACACAAGATTAATAAATATTACCTGAAATTGATTATCCTATGAATCTACTTGGGATAACAAGAGAATAATTGTCAATGACTTTACAAGCTACTGGCAAAATACCAGATTTTATATTTTATGGCACAGATTATATATATTAGTACAGAGGGTTCCAACAAAGATTTCTGCTATGCAGTCTGTAGTTTTTATCCATTATTATGCTTTTAGGTGTTACAGTATTTTATGGAATAACTAAATACAAATGGAAAAACTCAGTAATGCCGTGGTATTTTAACTCTGCAAAGTTTGGTCCTGCCTCTATTTACCCAGGTTGAGGAGCCTAGCCTTGACATAGCAAGCAGAGCCAGAGCCATGAGATACATCTGAGCTGTTCAGAAAGACTTCTCATGCACATACATCAGTGTGCTTTGTCACTCTTCCACACAACTGCCAGGGAGTCATCCACCTGGGTCTTCATGATGCTTTGCTTTCATAAAATGTGTATTCTCAGGTATGGCAAAATAGGTGGATGTGCTCCAGCTATTCAGCAGCTGTCCAGTGCTCTCCTGGTAGTCTGCGCTGGGAAATGGCCAAAATGAACAACCTGGTCCTTTCTTAGCAGTGAGATCCAACTGAAAAATCAGGAACAAGAATAAAAAATCCTTTTCCTTTTTAATAGGGTTTTTATATATAAGTAAAATTCCTGAATAATTTTGTAATTAATCATATCATCTCACTTGTGTTATATAAATTTTGGGGAGTAAAATTATTTTTAATAACCCTTGGCACAAACAAGTTGCTAGTGCATAGTACATGGGTGTGTGTATTCCTCTGACAGTATAAAAAATGTAGTTTAAAAAATGTAGTATAAAAAATGTAAAGCTGTGGAACTCCTTGTTGCAGGATGCTGTGTAAGCTGTGTGCCTCTACATGAACACATGCAGCATGGGGAACAAACAGGAGGAGCTGGAAGCTGCTGTGCTACTAGACAGCTACAACCTGATTGCCATAACCAAAACCTGGTGGGATGAATCCCATGACTAGAATGTGGCTATCGATGGCTACAGGCTGTTCAGAAGGGACAGGCGAGGAAGGAGGGGTGGAGGCGTTGCCCTCTACGTAAAGAAATCAATACAGTGTGAAGAGCTGTCCCTGAAGAATAGCCACGAGCAGGTTGGAAGCTTATGGGTAAGAGTCAGAGACAGAGGCAACAAAGGGAACCTTGTGGTTGGTGTCTACTACAGGCCGCTTGATCAAGGGGAGCCTGCTGACGAAGCCTTCTTCCTCCAGCTCCGGGAGGCTTCGCGCTTGCAGACTCTTGTCCTGCTGGGGGACTTCAACCACCCCGACATTTGCTGGAAAAGCAACACGGTGAGCTGTAGGCAATCCAGGAGATTCCTGGAATGCATAGACGACAACTTCGTAAGCCAGGTAATAGACACCCCTACCCGATGGGACGCGATACTGGATCTGATGGTCACCAATGCAACTGAGCTCATCGGTGATGTCAAGACTGGAGGCAGCTTGGGCTGCAGTGATCACGCGTTGGTGGAGTTCACACTCCTGAGGGACATGGGAAAAGTGAGGAGTGCAGTCAGGACCCTAAATTTTAGGAAAGCAAACTTCCAGCTCTTCAAGGAGTTAGTCAGAAGGACCCCCTGGGAGACGGTCCTCAGGGACAGGGGAATGGAACAGAGCTGGTAGATCTTTAAGGACACCTTCCACAGAGTGCAAGAGCTCTCAGTCCCCAAGTGTAAGAAATCAGGCAAGGAAGGGAAGAGACCAGCATGGCTGAGTCGAGACCTGCTGGTCAAACTAAAGAGTAAGAGGGAACTGCATAGGCAGTGGAAGCAGGGACAGGTGTCCTGGGGGGAATACAGGGAAATGGCCCGGTTGTGTAGGGAGGAGGTCAGAAAGGCCAAGGCACAGCTGGAGCTGAACTTGGCAAGGGACATAAAGAATAACAAGAAGGGCTTCTACAGGCATATCAACCAGAAAAGGAAGGTTAAAGAAAGCGTACCCCCCCAATGAACAAGAAAGGAGAACTTGTATCAATAGATGAGGAGAAGGCTGAGGTACTCAACAACTTCTTTGCCTCAGTCTTCACCGGCAACCTCTCTCCTCACCCCTCCCAAATCGATGGACCGAAAGATGGGGACCAGGGGGGTAAAGCCCCTCCCACTGTAAGGGAAGATCAGGTTTGAGACCACCTGAGGAACCTCAATGTACACAAGTCTATGGGACCTGATGAGATGCATCCCAGAGTCCTGAGGGAATTGGCTGATGTAGTTGCCAAGCCACTCTCCGTGATATTTGAAAAGTCATGGCAGTCAGGTGAAATCCCTGGTGACTGGAAAAAGGGGAATGTTGTGCCCATTTTTAAAAAGGGAAGAAAGGAGGACCCTGGGAACTACCAACCTGTCAGCCTCACCTCTGTGCCTGGGAAGATCATGGAGCAGATCCTCCTAGAAGATATGCTCAAGCACATGGAGGACAGGGAGGTGATTTGAGACAGCGAGCACGGCTTCACCAAGGGCAAGTCCTGCCTGACCAACCTAGTGGCTTTCTATGAAGGAGTGACTGCATCAGTGGACAAGGGAAAAGCAATGGATGTCATCTACTTGGATTTCTGTAAAGCGTTCGACACAGTCCCCCACAACATAGAATCATAGAATCATAAAATTGTTTAGGTTGGAAAAGACCTTTAAGATCATCCAGTCCAACCATCAACCTACACTACCAGGTCCACACTAAACCAATTAAGGGTGGACTAGACTAAACCATGTCCCAAAGTGCCACATCTATCCATTTTTTGAACACTTCCAGGGATGGTGACTCCACCACCTCTCTCAGCAGCCTGTTCCAATGCTTGACCACCCTTTCCATGAAGAAATTTTTCCTAATATCCAATCTAAACCTCCCCTGACGCAGCTTGAGCCCATTTCTTCTCATCCTATTGCTAACTACTTGGGAGAAGAGACCAACACCCACCTCACTACAACCTCCTTTCAGGTACTTGTAGAGAGCAATAAGGTCTCCCCTCAGCCTCCTCTTCTCCAGGCTAAACAACCCCAGTTCCCTCAGACGCTCCTCATAAGGCCTTTGCTCCAGACCCTTCACCAGCTTCGTTGCCCTTCTCTGGACGCGCTCCAGCACCTCAATGTCTTTCTTGTAGTGAGGGGCCCAAAACTGGACACAGTATTCCGGGTGCGGCCTCACCAGCACTGAGTAGAGGGGGACAATCACCTCCCTGCTCCTGCTGGCCACACTATTTCTGACACAAGCCAGTACACTGTTGGCCTTCTTGGCCACCTGGGCACACTGCTGGCTCATGTTCAGCCGGCTGTCGACCAACACCCCCAGGTCCTTTTCAGCCAGGCAGCTTCCCAGCCACTCTTCCCCAAGCCTGTAGTGTTGCATGGGGTTGTTGTGACCCAAGTGCAGGACCCGGCACTTGGCCTTGTTGAACCTCATACAGTTGGCCGCGGCCCATCGATCCAGCCTGTCCAGGTCCCTCTGTAGGTCCATCCTACCCTCCAGCAGATCGACACTCCCACCCAACTTGGTGTCGTCTGCAAACTTACTGAGGGTGCACTCAATCCCCTCATCCAGATCATTGATAAAGATGTTAAACAAGGCTGGCCCCAAAACAGAGCCCTGGGGAACACCACTCGTGACTGGCTGCCGACTGGACTTAACTCCATTCACCACAACCCTCTGGGCTCAGCCACCCAACCAGTTTTTTACCCAGCGAAGACTACGCATATCCAAGCCATGAGCTGCCAGCTTCCCAAGGAGAATATTATAGGAGACTGTGTCAAAGGCTTTGCTAAAGTCCAGGTAAATGACATCCACAGCCTTTCCATCATCTACGAGGTGGGTCACCAGGTCATAAAAGGAGATCAGGTTGGTCAAGCAGGACCTGCCTTTCATGAAGCCATGCTGGCTGGGTCTGATTCCCTGGTTGACCTGCACTTGCCTGTTGAGTTCACTCAGTATGAACCTCTCCATAATCTTTCCCGGCACCGAGGTCAGGCTGACAGGCCTGTAGTTCCCCGGGTCCTCCTTCCGGCCCTTCTTGTAGATGGGCGTCACATTGGCAAGTGATGGGTGGAATGTTCGATGGATAAGGAATTGGCTGGATGGTCACATCCAGAGGGTAGTGGTCAATGGCTCAACATCCACATGACCAGTGACAAGTGGAGTCCCTCAGGGGTCCGTACTGGGACTGATGCTATTTAACATCTTCATCAATGACATAGACAGTGGCATTGAGTGCACCCTCAGCAAGTTTGCAGACAAAACCAAGCTGAGTGGTGTGGTTGACATGCCAGAAGGATGAGATGTCATCCAAAGGGACCTGGACAAGCTGGAGAGGTGGGCCTGTGTGAACCTCATGAGGTTCAACAAGGCTAAATGCAAGGTCCTGCACCTGGGATGGGGCAACCCCCAATATCAATACAGGCTGGGGGATGAACAGATTGAGAGGAGTGCTGCAGAGAAGGACTTGGGGGTACTTGGTAGGTGAAAAGCTGGACATGAGCCAGCAATGTGCGCTTGCAGCCCAGAAAGCCAACAGTATCCTGGGCTGCATCAAAAGAAGAGTGGCCAGCAGGTCAAGGGAGGTGATTCTGCCCCTCTACTCTGCTCTGGTAAGACCTCATCTGGAGTACTGCATCCAGCTCTGGAGCCCTCAGCACATGAAGGACATGGACCTGCTACAGCAGGTCCAGAGGAGGGCCACAAAAGTGATCTGAGGGCTGGAGCACCTCTCCTATGAGGCCAGGCTGAGAGAGTTGGGGTTGTTCAGCCTGGAGAAGAGAAGGCTGCGAGGAGACCTTATTGTGGCCTTCCACTACTTAAAGGGGGCCTATAGGAAGGATGGGGACAATCTTTTTAACAAGGCCTGTTGTGACAGGACAAGGAATAATGGATTTAAAACTAAAGAAGAATAGATTTAGACCAGACATAAGAAAGAAATTGTTTACAATGAGGGTGGTGAAGCACTGGAACAGGTTGCCCAGAGAGGTAGTGGAGGCCTCATCCCTAGAAACCTTCAAGGTCAGGTTGGATGGGGCTCTGAGCAACCTGATCTGGTTAAAGCTGTCCCTGCTCACTGCAGGGGGGTTGGGCTAGATGTTCTCTAAAGGTCCCTTCCAACCCAAAGCATTCTATGATTCTATGATTCTATGATATGTTCAACAACAGAGCAAATAAGCTGGCATGGAAGAGAAATCCACCAAAAATTTCCAAACCAGTAGAATTTTCTGGTATTTAGCATGCCTCAAACCTTCATTTGGGAGGGCAAAGTAGGAAATGTGTGAGAGAGCAATGGATAGTACCACACATACTAGCCTTACTTTTGCATTTTTTCCCCCGCAAGGTGAGTACAAAGGTTAGTGAAGTGAGTTCAGACCTAAGCATGACCAGGTTTCTGACTTGGGCCCCACCCTTTAAAGGATTAAAAGTTGTATATCTAAATAAAAGGCTATATAGTAAAAAGAACAGATAAAGAATGACATACATTGCTTTCTCTGGCAAAGAAAAAAAAAGTGAAAGATACACTTTCTGTGAAAGTGGGGAAAAAAGGGGCTCATTTAAAAAAAAAGCAGGGGGAGAAGACAGAGTGTGTGGGGAAAAGTATGGGAAGGGTTGCGATTTCTTTCCTGCACACTGAGGAAGTCTCAGGAGATAAGCTACAAATGTCCTACAAACAGCTTGTACTGGTAAAAATACATACAGCAGCATTAGTTTATATGCACTAAGGACTTGTTCAGCTCTGCCTTACAGCCTTAGGCTCTATGGGGGTCAGCTAGATTTTGGAAGTAGTTGACTGGCAACAATATCAGCAGATTTTTTTTTTTTTTTCAGTTCTCTCTTAACTAGATGAAGAGTGAGTAGGTTTGTGTGCCTCCCCTTCTTCATTGTGCAAGGCTAGAAAACCTGGAAGCTCAATGTCATTGGAATGAAAAACCCAGATATACAGGAACTTTACTGGCATATCTGAATTCTCCAGGACTCTTGAATTAGCTTGAACTGAGTAGAACTTTTTTCCCTCAAACCGTTTTATCGCCATGTTTGCAGTGGCATGATGTTCTTTAGGGTGCTCTTGAAATGGGGAGAAAATGACAAGTAGCTTAAAGAAAGTGAAATCAGGTTTGATTTGGACTCTGAGTGACAACTGAGGTCAACAGTTTCCTAAATTTTTTGCCAATGGCTGTTAACCATGTGAGAAAAAAAAACCAGAAACAATATATTCGGATTGCTAAATTTCACATGATAACTATCCCTCCATTAGAAATAGCCAGGTGAGGTCAAATGGTGGTTGAGTAATGTCTTCTTCCTCGCCTACAGGGCCTACTAGCTTCATTTTTTTCTTATCTTACCTTAGGTCAGAGCAGAGAGCAGAGCCCAAAGAAAAAGAATTCCATCCAAAATCCATGCAGCCTCCAGAAAGTAATTCGTGGAAAGTAGATGGCAAACCAATCAAAATGTCTCATCAGCAAAATTAGTATTTATGAAATTAGTGATGGAGCAGAACTGGCAGAGTGATTGCATTATAAACACTCAAAATGTAGGGGGAGGGAACAGAGATTTTGCTCATTTTCCCTCCCACTGCTAAAGCACTGTATTTAATTGACTTACTATTTTTCCCCTAATATATTTCTTTATGAAACCTGCCTTGAGCAATGGATACATGATTGTTCACCGAGGGTTGTGCCTCATTTGTTCCTGTAGATTGTGCCTAATTAACGCTAACTTGTCTGTACATAAAAAGTACAATAGGCTGTCCTTTCCAATTTAATTCCGACAGTTTAATCGAATCTGTATTCTTTCAAAAATAATTAGATCATTTACACTTCATTAACATGTAATGTAATGTTGAGGCATTCATCATAATGATTTCTTATTTTTCTTGTGCAATATTATCTCCTCTAATGAAACTGTTAACACCATGCATGTCTTAATTAGCTTTATCATATCACTGACAATTTCAGGGAGAGCTACATTTTTACAAATGAAATTAAATTCGTTCAATAGGTATATTGAAGAATATGCTCTATTAATGCAAAAATATTAGAAACAAGCTTACCTTTATATACTATCCAGCAGTTTCTATAGTATTTTTTTTTCCATCTCTGTCTCTCAGCAATGACATATCTAATGTTCATGGATCACTTTTTTCTTTCCTCATCCTAAACAAAGTGATGGTAGGCTTCTCTTCAAATATATTAAGCCACCATAGGAAACACTGATAATAAGAAAACAGAGACCATAGCACACCCTCCCACCTCGTAAACAAATCCCTTTGATTTTGGGAGGAGTTCCTGTGCAGATCTTGGTGTCCCACCTCCAAATGTCTCTGAAAGTGTTGTTTGTGGATTAAAGCTGTGAAGGAATTCTCTGATCCTCTTCATGGAGGATGCATTCACTGTACCTGTGTTTGTAAACCTTGGCTGAAAATGAATGGTGCTAGGGTCTAATCCTGTATATTGCTAAGAAGCCACTACTCCTGTGGGCCCAGAAACCTCCATGTTAGCATATATCTTTCAACAAGTATTTACAAGCCATTCACATTCTGACAACATTCTTGCAATGAGGATGTGTTTGTAAATGTTAATAGAAAACAAATTGCCATGAAGGATCTCCTGGAAGGCACTGAGTACCCATAGCTTCAAAGGAAAGCCAGTGACAGTGTTGTGTTCAGTATTTCATAGGAAGCATTGTGCACCTGCCTGGATTGAGCTTTAAACTAGCTGAAGGTCCTAAAATGTTTTAGGGACAGATAAGCTTCTTTCCCTCAATTCTTGCAGTCTTGCCAACACAAGGAGTGTGCCATATTCCTGTCTACTGTAGCTGAATGACTATTGTGAAAAAAACCAAAAATTGCAGGCAATTGTTTGAATAAAATAAACAGAGTTGTTACTATCAATATTCACCACCTCTTTAATTTTGTTCTGCATGAACACTTGTACAAACAATTATTTCTTCAAAGAATTTCTCCTGAGTGTGAAAAATCGGCAGAGTACATGAGTAAAAATTGGGCAAACTTGGAAAGAATCTTTCTGAAATCCATGTGACCAATCCCATATTACATCCAAAAGTATCCAGTGGCAAGTAGTAACCAAGACAGAGTTGATAAATGTGGTTCACAAAAACCCCATAGGTAGGAACATCAGAGAACAGTTTTTGTTAAACAATTTTGAAGAAGAAACAATTATGTAAATATGAAAGTCCATCTGAGAACAATTTATAAGTAAGCTAGAAGGCTAAATTAATCAAACTATTTGCTATAAATAGATTCACTAGCACTAACTACTTCTACTCACTTTGCAAAACTGAAGCAGAGATAATTGTATTCATTTCTCTTTATTTATGTCCTGTCAAAGGTTGTTGTACAAAGTCTGTTGGACCATTACTGATAAAATTGATACACCGATAGTATCTTTGAATCCCAGAGGTCTCATCAGCCTTTTAAAAGAAAATGCCACAGATCACTTTTAATGAATTTTAATATACCTTACTAAAATCCATGGACATAATATAGATCAAAAGTCAAATTCTGACACTTTCATGATAACTTGCAATAGCTTTTGATTTCCCTAGTCTTATTTTATGTGTTAAGCAATTGTAATATGTACTGAACCCTTATATAGTATCATTGATTTTTTGATCCTTTCTCACTAACATTTTGACTGTTGATTTTCAGTTTTCTTGATGCTTCTTTTTTTAAAATAGTAGTGTAACTTATCCAAGACTTATTAATGCAACAGCAGAATGTCAGGGAAACTGGGTTTAGCCTACTTTTTCAACTTTAAACATGTAAACAAAATTTTCCAAAAAAAAAAGAAATTAGTCATTGCAAAATGGAAAATACTAGGTTTAGGGTTTTGTTTATGAGTTAGATTTTTTTTTCCTTTCCCCAAGAAGCTTGAGAATATAGAGTTTTAAGAGGATTGAGGAAACAAACTTAGTCAAGGGGGCTATATGCAGACATGTTACCAGAAGTGTTCCAGTGTTTCCTAGCATTTGTTTTTTTTTTTTTAAAGTTGCTGCCACATTCTTTGATTTATCACTTTAAAGTAGCTTGAACTGTTAACACCAAATGTTATTTCTTTTGTCAGTTTTGCATGATAAGTCATCTTTATAATGTTTGGTTTAATTTGTTTCATTTTATTGTATTGTTAGGGAAGGATTGATCAAAATCAGCAATTCTAAGAATTTGCAGAGAACTAAGCATGCACCATTTTGAAGTAGAGAGAGAAAAAATCCAGCTTGTCCCAGTTTATCACAGACAGGAAACTTCAACTGCCCTGGTGATGGTGTCACCACCTCTTTCAGTACTGTAGGATCATATTCTTTATGTCTTTCTACATTCCCCAGAGATGTCATATCTTTGGTCAGCAAATTACCAAATCTGAAAGCTTTTGGAGAACCTTTTTGATCAATTTTGGCAAATGTAAGACAAAAAAAAAGGTCATTCCCTAACCCATTCCTAAGCGTGGATTGATTAGTAGACAAATCTATTTAAATGAAAATCTTGTTAATTTGCTATGTGCATTAGGGAACAAAGCATATATATTTTTACAATGGTTTTATCTTGGTTAATCACAGGGTATACATGCAGACATGCAAAGAATTGAGGTAGGTAGGTAGGTAAGAGATCTGTATGGTTCTTGTAGCCCTTTTAAGATACCAAGCAAAACCTTTTGGTTCTTTTTTTTTTTTTCTTTTTCTTTTAGATCCTAATTTGAAGGTTAGATGAGTGTTTGCTAACTTCTAATGGCTTTGGTTTCATATACTGACCATTTGTTTGCACGTATTCTGCTGGCGTACTTAGCATTAAAAGTGTAAGTGCATGACAGGCAATAGGCTTACACCTGTAGTTATGTGCTGGCAGTTTTATAGAGGCAACACTAATGCACCTGCTTACAGACCTTACCAGTCTTTCTGCTTGCTGGCATGCTACTCAGTAGGCAGAGCCTAGAAAACTCCCATTCTCCCAAATCATCCTGGACTGCTGACCAAGATGAAGAAATTTCTAATATTTATTCTGTGATTGTATTCTGCAACATCCACCAGAGCCATTGTTCACTACTCACAATTCCCATTTCAAAATACTTCATATTTTAACAAAACATCCAGTCCAAAGTGCATTCGTTTGCAGAAGTGGAGCTCACATGCATGGTACTTTTTCTCTTTAAGGTTCTCGCACCATCCCATGTAAATTGGTAAGCATTATGAACCCCTCATTTTACAGCAGTGAAATCTGAAACAGATATTAAAAGCCTTTTTCAGACAAAGCTTTGGCTAAATGTAAAAAAAGGTTCCCAACAGGCTCAGTCCAGGCTGCCATTTTTTCAGTCAGAAATGGCAAAGTTGGAGAAATTGAGGAAATTTAGGCCAGCATCATGAATATACTCTCAGAGCATATATGCAAAATGTGGAACATCTGCAAGTGAACTGATTTCAAAAAGAATAACACATTTGCCTGATGTCTTATAAGCTTTACCCTTACAACTGACTTGACAATTAGAATCTGCTGTTTGGTATTCTTGGGTTTGTGCCAATGGGTATTCTTTCTCAGCATAAAGAATACAACATTTGAGAAAGCTAGAATAATGGTAAAAATATTTTTTAAGTAAAAATAAATGTATACAATTTAATTATATATAACAATAATAATATAGCCTTAATGGTAAGAGGCCCAAGTGAAACACACTGCCAGATTATTCCATGAATAAATGCATGCTAATTTTTACCAACAATGTAAGAGTAAATTTCTTCAAAGGATTAAGGTCAGATTATTATTTTATTTACTACTATTTTCTTCCATCTGCTTCAGCTGAGGGAAAACAGAGTCTAGATCTCCTGCACTAAGGAGAGGAAATGTAAAAGTTGACTTCTTCAGAGTCATTTCTCACATAACATAATTAAGCACTGGACATCAGATTACAGCAGTTTTCTAAACCACAGAAAGAATCCCCAGTGGAAGACAAATAGCTAATATCATTTTATGTACACTTTTCAATAAATATGTTAATTTATCCCACTAACAGGTTTATTTGAGAATGTAGTGTTATTTTCAGTGCTATATTTGGGTAGTTAAGGCTTGATCCTCATTTATCAAGGGGTTTATAAATGATTAGCACATCTGAAAAATAAAACTCTTATTAATATGCCTCTGTATGGATTTAGAGCTCTATATTTAGGTAATCAAGCCTGGCCTTCATCATATTATGTCAGTTGACATGTATTTGGTATATTTGTGTTTGGATTAAAATTTCTTTTTTAGTATCATTATTCTCTTCCAATAGTTATCTTTCAGATTCTCCATTACTTGGGTACATGCCATGTCAGGTATTCTTGCATAATGATTTCTATGGGCAAGCTAAATTAAGTTCAGTTGTTTATACAGTATCTATTTGATTTATGTCTATATTTGTTTGTGATTGTCTTTATGGTTGTTAGTGTTAATTGGAGAATCAATAAAAAAGATTTTTTAATGAAATGAATATATAGAAAAACACTCTGTTATAATATATAGTGTTATTTCTATAACCCATTATCAATATCCTGTATTACTTCCTCTTCACAGTCTTACTGTGAAAATCTATTGGAAAATACTTCAGAGATGCAAAAAGGAGCCTTTTGCTTCTTTTCTAAAGTAGCCTATGGGAACATCTTTAAATTTTCCAACATAATCATTATTTGTTATGGAAATACAAGTCCAGGGAAAAGAACCTGTAGCTCTGCTTTTGCATTTTTTCCAGATTGTTGATTCTTCTTTTTCGCCTCCTCCTACTCAATTCATCTTTCAGGATTCTGGCACCATGAAGCTTCTCCGAAGGTCACCTGATAATAACAATGTCCCTATTCTGCATCTCCTTAATATTTATGCATTTGGGTACCAATTTGCCAAAGTACTGTGAGACCTTCTGAGTTACATGCTTAATGCCATTCCTTATTTGATACACTCAGAGTTCAGCACACACTAACTAGTAAACATTTTTCTGAATGATGCCCTTAAAGCTCTGCAACAAAGTGCAGCTTTTGTTTCCCTGTAGCTGATACTACATCATCCTTCCAGCAGGCAGAATCCTCCTTTTTTGAGTCAACATTTTTGCTGGGAAAAATCATAGAATCATACAACAGTTGGAGTTAGGAGGGTACTCTAGAATGTCTCTAGTCCAATGTCCTGCCCAAAGCAAATTTAAATTCAAAGTTAGATCACATTGCTTAGGGCCTTATCCAGTTCAGTTTTGAAATAAATTCGGTGATGGGAGGGATGTGAGACAAATCCCAGACCATTTGTGGCCAGCTCGCTAAAAATGTAGTAGGGCACCATATTAAAATCTGTCTCCCCTCCCAAAAAAAGAGAGCTTAAGAAGACATGAACTATTTGTTTTCAGGTGTTCTTTTTTTTTCTTTTTGTCACAGCCCAAATAAAATTATTTCTGCTTTTCAATATCTGTGGCTCCACAGCCATTCTGAGACTTTTGCTAAATGCAGGGCATCTGGCTTTTGTTTTGGGCTTTTGTGTCTTTTTTAGTGGTCAGTTCAGTTTTCTCTCCACCACTTGTTCACCTCTCCACTACGTCATTTAAACTGATGTTAATCTATTTGTACAATCATACTGTGAAAGAGTCTGCTCACAACCACAACACTAGGAATTGTATTAACAAAAGAGGCAAAGATCCCAATTGCTTCTAAGCTTAGTCTTTTGGGCCATGTTCAATCATACAGACTCCCCCTCCCATCCCTGTCAATCCCCCACTTGACTCTCTCCTTTCCCTCACTGTCTCTAAGGTGCCTCCCTGCTGGGATCCAGGTCTAACAGCCATAACTTCTCTGTTCATACCATAGCACATGACATAGAGGGACAATACTGCTATTGCTGTTTCTCAGCTCCTCTTTAGTCCAAACAGTTCAGTGTTGGACAGCTTGGCTTCCTCTCCTACCCTGTTCTGGAGCATATGTGTAGTTGAAGCAGCTTTGACTGGGGAGAAAAGCCATGGGGCTTGAGGAAATGTGCAGGGAGAAAACTCTGATTTCACCCCTCCTTTAATCTCTACCCACTGGCTGGTGCTTTCCGGCTAAAAAATCTGAACCTTCAAATCAGTTTCAGTGACCAGAACCCAGAGGGGTTCAAAGCAGCCTCATACAATAGCAGTCTGTCTGAAGGGCATCACTCTTTAAGTGCTAAATGGTCCATAAACTTGACCAACTTCAGAGTGTGTAAGACAGGTTTTGATGAGATAGCTAAAACGTGATTTATCCCAATATACTTTTGTTATGTACAGATACTTCCAGTCTGCCTTCTCAGGCAGGCTCCTAGGTATTCAATGAAATGTTTTGTTACTGTATTTTTTTCTTTTTTTAGGAGTGATTTTTATGTCATGTGTTACTGGAAATTTATGTGAAAATACAAAAGCAGGTGAGCTTTCATGTGGTCCTAAGTGGCAGCTACGGCTCCCTGAGTTGTAGCTGAGCCAGTCTGAACCCAAATGGACCACAGACAGCTGAAGCTCATGGTTTCGGTTTCCGTGATAGGAGTGCTTTGGGCTAGCCACAATAAAGCATAGAGATGTCAACATCTCCTGCAGCGGCAAGCCTGGTGGGTAAGAGGGCAGTCACAGCCTATGGGCAGCAGGATGGCACAGCCTAGCACAGTAGAGAGACTGACATACTGGATCTCTACTCATCAGATCCACACAACAGGGCCATCCACATTTCTCTCAGTAAGGACACAGGGTAGCAGCAGCATAAAATTTAGGGCAAGTCCTTTCCTTTATTTATGTCAGGCTGCCAGAAGAGCTGTCTTCATACTATTTGCCCTGCTATGTGCAGAATAAAATTTCAAAATCTTTAAGAATAGACACTGATGCTATAAAATGTCGCTTTACAAACAAAAAGCACCCTTTGTAAATATACCAGAGCAGGACAAGGGCTGAATGAATCAGTTTGCTGAACCTCATTTTAATCCTCTCTGGAATGTCACTAGGCTTTCCCAGCCGACATTTGCTCTATACTCTTCACACCAGGTTGTCACCTGTTATGCCAGTGTAATTCTAAAGTAAACTACAGCGATGTTACTACAGTTTTGTATTTGTCTGAGTGAAAGCAGCATCCAGCCGTTTGATGGCGAGATATGAAGGGGAGATGGACTGTAGCACCATTTGCCTGTAGGAATTGTTAAAGCCAAGGCAGGATTGTTAAACTGATTAGAAAAGAAGCCTGAAAATACTTTTTCCAGTGTTCCTACAAGAGTCAGGTCCCCAGGTTTTACACTACCAGTGGAAGGTGTCTGACAAGAGTGAGCTCGCCTTGCCATCTACGAGGAGGGAGCCAGCAGCAACATGATGGGAGCAGTTACCTGGAACTAAAGGGAGATTCACTGAAATAAATATGCCAGGGGGCTTGGAAGGCTGAATTGGCTGCCATCTGAAGAGATGGCTTCACGGCCTGTTTACACACATTGTTGAATCCAGAGCATTGATTCTATGTTTGATGTGAAAAGAAATTAAAGCCCTGGTCTCATTAGATAACCGGTTATGGTTAAAGATCACAGGGAGACTCTCTCTTCTTTTGTATGACACTGAATGGGTCTCAGCAGGCAGCTCCTTGTGCACAATTGATTTCAAGCAGAGTTTTGTCTGAAAGATGCTTCTAGATTATGGCAAGAAAGCATTCTATAATCCTTCTGCCAATGTAGTTATGTTTAACAGACATTCAACTCTTATCACTGATTGATAACACTTAACTCAAAACATATTTAAGCTTTAGGAATGTCAATATTTTGCCGCCAAGTGAAGGTGACCCTTGCTCTTCTTGTTTGCTAAGTGTGCACAGTGGTTTGCTGGTAAATTTGTAAGGGTGGTTATGTGGGCAGGCTGTTATGGATTTGCTATCTTAGCCTGAAGTGTTTGCTGCTGATTATGTGATTAAATCAATAATAATTTCTGTTTGGATCCTGTGCTTCTGGATTCATCTTCTTTTCCATGCTGTGGAGCAGAACAATGGGCTCCCAGACTTGAGTCTGAAGTACTTTGTTGTTAAAGAAGTGCCAAAGGTATGGCAGGTGGCTTCTAAATCTCTTTAGAAAGCAAAATATTATAACAGTTCTACAGGTAAATAAACCAGTGAGGCCTTTGTGGCAAAGGAGGTGAACCTGACAGGTGCAGAATAGGGGGCTTCTCTTAATCAATGATACTGTTTATTCTGGCTTACCTGAAGTAGTGCATATCCTGCCAAACTGCCTTCATTCCATATTAAACAGATATTCTTTTATTCTGATACAGAGGGAATTTACATTTAAACAGGCACAGCACTCACATTCACAGCATATGGTCATTCTAGCCACCCTGGCGGTTTTACATTACAACACAGGAGGTCTGTGTGATGCACTTCACAGGACAAAGAGGATTTCCTCTCTCTTTCTTTCCCTCCCTCTCTCTCTTTTCCTTCCCCCTGTGCTTCTCCCTTACCCCTTTTACACACACAGACACAGAAACCACCATGGAGCAAAGTATATTAAGAATTCTTTGGCATTCTGCATGTAGCATAAGCAATAGATCTACATCAGGGAAAAGCAGCCTGTTTTCCTTAAGTTGCTCTAGGGTGCAGAGCTGGTTTTTTTTCTTTTTTTTACTTTTTTTTTCCTGTAGCTTCTTTCCAGCAAAAGACACCAGCACAGTAATTTATAATAACTCATGTATTAATCTGAGCCACGTAGGATGAATCTTCAACTCTCGGAGGGGGATCTTCCCTTAATCCTTCTTTCCAAACTCCTTAGTGGCTAAAGGGGCTTTACCTTGCCAGCAACTTTTGTGCTGCTCAAGCTCCCAGCAGGAAAATCTGGGACAATTCAATGTCCCAGGGGAAATCACTGGGACACCAACAGATCTTTTAAAATTGGAACATCTGGTCAGTCACCTTATCCCATTTGGGTAAACAGGACTTTGTTAATCAGGCTGTGTTAGAAAACTGATTGAAACTGGAGGTAGTTTAATGGTTATAGGATAGCACTTGGATAATGTTTTAACACTGGGAGTGTAGCATACTGTGATGGACAACAACTGTGCTAATCAGTTCTTTTAAACAACAAATTGCTTGTAGCAATGTTAAATATCACTTTTTAAAAACAGCAAAGCAACCTCAGGGAACATGTTCTTCTCTGTCTGTAAAATAGGAGTTTCCTAAAGTGATCATTCATCTATTAACAGCAAAACGCACTGTTTATTAAGTATATTTAATACTGGAACTGAGGCTGGGCAAATTCATTCTGACTCATCTCAAAACTTTCTCAGAATTCTTACCAAGCTCTCACATTAGGGCCACACTGATGGCATTCTTGCAATGCAGGGAAAAGGAGCTAGGGATGAATGAGAGATGAAGAAAAAAAAGGTTAAAAAAAAAAATTAAATAAAGGTCAGAGAAAATGAAATATCCTAGGCTTTTGAGGAAGAAGAAATTTTGTCTTCAGCAGCATCAGATACTGCGATGGAACTCACTGTAGCAATATATGGACATAAAAACAATATTGCAGAGCAAAAGTTTGAGTAAGTGTGTAAAAAAATTCATCCCTGGGTAAGTGGAAGACTGAAAGACCAAAAAAGGATGTTCAATAGTCATACGCAAGTTTTATAAATCCCAACAGCATAGTTTTTTTCCCCCAACTTCTAAAAGTATTAAAAAAAAAAAATTCCTTGTGCAGGATGCTGGTTTTGAAAACATTTGTAAGCAGGAAGTTTTGTACTATAGATGTCTACACTAAGGCCACAGCTGACCTGCAATGCAGAGAACTGTCCCTGTTTATCTTTGTACTTAAGCATCTGAGCTGAATATGTCCCGCAGAAGCCATTGGTGTGTGATCTTTGTTAACAAAGGGGTACTTCAGGTGTACCTGGAGTGCAGGGGTACATCTGCAGCTGGGGAAGAGGGGGAATGAGTCTTCCACTACCAAGCCTACTTTGTGGGTTTCTATCAAATTATGTGCCACTCGTAGTGAAAATGAAAGGCGGGTTACTGCAGGAAGAGACACTATTCATAACTTTGAAAGCTACTTTTTTGTGAAAATAGTAAAATCAACCAAGCCTGGGGCATATAGAGGAAAATTCATGGTTCCACACTCTGGGTAAGATCAATGTTTACAGCAGGAAAAAAAAGTAAGAAAGGAAAAAGAAGAAAGGAGTGCTTGTCCTGTCTCTCCTTACTGTAAATGAGGACCAACTCCACTCGAGTCAATGGATTTACACCAGTGTATGATCGAAATTGATCCTACTGAATTCACAGTTACACAAATATCTTCAGAGAACCTCCTTCACAAATTTTAAGGAGACTGACAATAATTGCCAGCCTTGTAGAGGAAAGATCATGACTTGGTAGTTTCCTACTGCTCCAGGTGTGATGTTTTTCAGTGGCTTTGTTTTTCAAATAAGATAGCAATGAGAAGGCTTTGGTGCAGGCTTCAAGGGAAAATTCAGAGCCAAGTGGTCAGAATATGGTCCCAGTGATGAAACCAGCTGTATTAAACCAATATATTGCACTTATATGTTCTTAGTACTGTGTTCTTGAGAAAATGTGGAATACGAAAAGCACGCGGTTAAAAAGTACCTGAGAGAAAAAAGTTTCAGACTGTAGAGACAGTGGGTAGGATTCATACACAGGCAGCAACTCTGTGTTAAAGGGGTACTGTTCCTTTTCCATCCCTGTTGCTGTGCTGGTGGTTGACATCTGCCTATCTGAAACACACACAGACCCAGAGAAGAAAATGGCCGGAAAGTGTCACACATACAGAATCCTTTTGTTGTCCTCATTTGTTGGCCAAGAAATCTTAACATGCTAGTTATTTTAATAAAAAGCCAACTGTATCCTGGGCTGCAACAAAAGAAGCGTGGCCGGCAAGTTGAGGGAGGTGATTCTGCTGCTCTGCTCTGGTGAGACCCTACCTGGAGTACTGCATCCAGCTCTGGAGCCCTCAGCACATGAAGGACATGGACCTGCTACAGCAGGTCCAGAGGAGGGCCACAAAAGTGATCTGAGGGCTGGAGCACCTCTCCTATGAGGCCAGGCTGAGAGAGTTGGGGTTGTTCAGCCTGGAGAAGAGAAGGCTGCGAGGAGACCTTATTGTGGCCTTCCACTACTTAAAGGGGGCCTATAGGAAGGATGGGGACAATCTTTTTAACAAGGCCTGTTGTGACAGGACAAGGAATAATGGATTTAAAACTAAAGAAGAATAGATTTAGACCAGACATAAGAAAGAAATTGTTTACAATGAGGGTGGTGAAGCACTGGAACAGGTTGCCCAGAGAGGTAGTGGAGGCCTCATCCCTAGAAACCTTCAAGGTCAGGTTGGATGGGGCTCTGAGCAACCTGATCTGGTTAAAGCTGTCCCTGCTCACTGCAGGGGGGTTGGGCTAGATGTTCTCTAAAGGTCCCTTCCAACCCAAAGCATTCTATGATTCTATGACAATAAGCTCCTGGAAGACTGCAGTTCTAGCTAGACTGATGTTGGCTTTCAGGAGCAGAACTGTCCTTTCACTAACATGGTAAGTCAGAGAAAAGAGTCCTGGACTTTGCTTGTTGATGGCCATATGATTTAATACATGGGAATTACTCATGCAGGTGCGTGCGAATTCCATGAATCTCCTTTTTGCAGCTATCTGCCCTCTCCTGTGTTTTTTAAGAGGAAATCCCTCAGCAGCCCCAAACAAAGCTTCTGGCCCTGAAGAGTGGATTGCCTACATCTTTGCTGATCTTAAAGGCTTTTTGTCAGCCAGTTCCTAGCTTCTGTGGCATCTTTGGGTGGTTTCAAGCAGGCTTCCCACAGGAGACTCTCCCTCTCAGGTAAGTAGAAAAAAGGAAAACTTTGGCTGTCCACCAGCACCATTCTTTTTCAGTAGAAGAATTTGCATAGCCACTTGGGGTGAAGGTGCAGAGCCTGTACCGTTGAAACACAGTGTCTGAGTATTGCCTCATCTGATTGTTTCTGAGGGCAAAAAGTGACAGTAAAGGGTTCTGCTTCATCCTTCACTGCATTTAGGCAGGGTCATAATGTATATATCTACACACATATACATGTGCAGATGTTCACACATGCTTCTGTGCCTACTTTTCATAGTTCACACACTCCTAAGAAGATTTTGCCTTACATTTTTGTTTGTTCAGATACATGCTCACCACTCTAAATAATTCCACTCCTCACCACTCTTTTGCTTTTTGTTGATGTCATACTCATTTTACTCTGAGCAAGCTAGTTTGTTCCTGTCCTCTAAGGAAGTTCAAGGTATAACGAGCAAAGCATCCGGATTAATTAAGCAACCTGGTGCAATTCCCCCTCCCCCACCCCCACTCCTCTTCCCATGGACTAGATTGGATCTAATCCAAACCAAAACAGTCCTCAAAGTCAGTCTTCAGCCAACAGTCAGTCCATTCTGCTGACATCCAAAGAATGGGTTTACTATATAAATGATAAGAAATACCCTTGCTAAGACAAGAAACCCTTTAAAGACATTACTGTCACCTTCTCAAATGTTAGCAATGACTCCAGGCTCTTTCCAAATACTGTACATTTGCAAAGTTTTCTGTTGCCAAGCATCCCAGTGAAATGTGATGCTTTAGAGCATATGAACTAGATGTCCACAGCATCTGACTCTTCTGAACACCTCGGCACCACACACACAGCAGCGTAGACAAACTCTTCCCCTTTTATTTATTGTGAGTTGAACTTGGGCAGCACCAGGTATGTCAAATTACCTTGCTCATGAATCTTCAGGAAATTATTGCTCTCTCTACATAGTGCCATGTCCTTTATAATGTGCAAGAGGGAGGGCATTGCTTTCCCAGTTGGGGAGCTGGTGTTTTAATGCATGTAATTGATACTGATTTATGGTCTAGACAGAATTTATAGCAAGATGGAAAAGGTTATGTTTTCATTGAAAATTTACTTCCATCATTTTCTTTAACCATCTATCTTTATGCAATCTCAGCAACTATCTCAGTCAACCAAGTGAGTCATTGGGCTCTAAATGAGGGGACTGCTGTAGAATGTTTGTGTATCTCCCTTTTGGAAGATTGTTGCTATTTACTGCAGAGAAGTCATTTAAAATAGGGGGCACAAATATATTTCTGTATCATGTATCTTTTGTGCATAATTTAGATTACGTTATTAGTACATCCTGTTTGTGGGTTTCCTGCCTCCTACACAAACCTCTTTATATTGTCTTCTATAGGCAGTAGATGTGATACACAGCCAGCTCAGACGGATAAAGTATTAATGCTTTGGTCACCTGAGGTTACTAACTTTACTTATGTGACAGGAGAGTTCTGGTTTGAGCAAGTATGTCCTGGACACAGGAGGGCAGATAGTGCATAATGTTCTTGTTTTGCATAGTGGAACTGAATCATTTTATGTCACGGGGAGGCAGAAAAGCCCTAAAGATAAGTCTGAACAGAGGGAAAGCATAAGATTTATTTATTGCTATTTTCTAAAAGAAGAGTCTGCAGAATTAAGGGACCTGGGGATCCATTCTCCAGCTAAAATCATTAGAATCTTCAATAAGCATCTGCTATTTGGCACTCTATCCGCGCCTCCTACACAGCAGTGACTCTCTGGTCAGATGACTTTTACACATACTTTTGAGCCTATTGATTGGTAGGAGAACATCAAGCCATATTGTCCTGTATCATCCCACTTCATCTCATGTGACAGTTATAGGGAGGGAGGATGTTAAAAATCTCCAGCCATTGTGACTGCCTAAGGGTGAAATGGCAAAATGACCTGTTCTTATAACTGTCTACATAAACAAGCTGGGCTGAATGCTGGACTTAGATTTGAGTGGCAAAGATTTGCTCTGCCCTCTCCTCAGACTAGTCAGTGTGCTGTGACAAACTGGTTTGAGAGGAGTGGGTGGCATATGAACAACTTTTAGCAAAATGCCATCGCCTGGGAAATTCTAATGAGAGAGGAATGTTTTACAGCAGTAACTACAACACTAAGGCTGATGAAGTGTAAAATTTCAGTGGTCCACAGCGTGCTGACTTCTTCTGAATAAATGTTTTTAAAATACACGTTTCTCCATGTGAAAAACCCTTTAACAGGTGCTGAGTTTTATACAGGACTCAGTAGCGGAAAACTCAGCAAGCTGCATCTTGCCAGATGGGGAGCTGCACATGCCTGTAGCAAAAGAGCATGTCTGGCAGGACTGAGGATTTTAGAGTTGCAGCTCTAAAATCCTTCTCTTGATTTAGACATTGATATTCCACTGACAGTGGAGAAAGCTGCATTTTTCAAAAAGGATGTACAAAGCAGATTACAACACAAGAGGTGTTTGTAGGACTTGCAGTTCCTCCACAGTTTAGTGGGAGCTTAGAGCACTGCAGGAATCACTGGGCCACATGGCCGGTAATTACACGTTCCAGGGTTTAGGGTATTCTCCTTGAGAATTTTTACCACAAATAATTTAAGAGTGTACTGCAGAATAATGAATTGCATTATTATATACCAAATGCACAGTTCTCATAAGTTTATTGAAAGGAATAACTTTTTCTTAATCGTCAGCATAGACCAGCTTGAGTGTGCATCTGTTCTCCTCATGGTTCTGTTTTTTAAAGCTCACACCTGGACAAGGTCTTCGACAGTGCACCAGGAGGTGCAAAGGTGAGCCCACAGTGATGCTCAAAGAGGACTGGATTTGGAGAACCGTTAGTGATCCTGACCAGGGTGAAACTGAACTCTGCATCTTGAGGTTAAAGGTTGGACCATAAAACCCACTATTTTTCTTTTACCAGTGCATGCTCATACCAGGGTGAGCTTCCTTTGAAAGCCACAACACAGATGTCACTGTCTTCTCTGGTTCCCTTTTGTAGAATGGTCCCTGATTTTAAAGGCTTTACCTCAGACTGCAATTAAATGGAGCCTCATTGTACTCTCAGTTCTCCTATATAACATTTTAAATGATTGGTGCATTCAAGATCACAAAAACAAGGTTCCCATGTGAGGATCCATTAGTTCTTCCCTAGCTGGGGTCCACCAAGCACTGCATGAATGCTTCGCCATCCAGAACCTTTTCAGCACTGACACTTGTTATTTGCAGTTTTCTGTAGCTTTTAATATAAGCCATTTTTCAACACTTCAGTACCATAGCATCACTCTGTTAAGCTTCAATAAATGCTAAATCATACTGGGTGAAATCCTAAGTTTTTTATTGCTTGAAATTGTCAGGACTTTTTTTGTTATAAGAATAAGTATCAAAACATCCTCTGCAAAAATATTTGCAGGTAAGCAATGAAACAAATGGAAAGAAGGGAAATTATTTTGTGAAAATTCAGTCTTCACATGCTTTGTTTTGTGCTTCAGCTTATTCTGTTCAAAATCAATACAGCCAGCTCTGCAATAGCTAACTAACAGCCTAGAATTAGTGCAATCAAATGGTTAAAAGTTAATTGAAACCAATGTGTGTTGAGATCATAGTGTGTTTTGTTTAGGGCTTTTTTTTTTTTTTCCCCAAGCAAAGTGCTATGTGTTATTCAGTCACAGAGCATAAAACAGGTCAAAGTCAGCAAGTCGTATAGAGAACAGGATTAATGCACTATGGTGCTAGTGGGCTAACGCACTGCAGCAGCACACCAGTGGCTAAATATTTAAATTATATGTATGTCAGTGTGCAGAACAACTTGAAAGAAACCTGTTTTTTCCTTCTCATAGTCCGGCTGTGAATTCTGAATAACATTCAAGTTCAGAGCAGCCACCCCCTCTGACTATCACAGACCTAACTGGCCTATTGTGGTGCTGCTGCCATTTTTCCCCTTCATTTTTTCTCCCAGCGTACTGGGGGTATTTTCAATTAAGAAGAATTCAATTTTGAATCACAGTTTTGCAAAGGGTTCAATGCTAATGAGTAAACATAGGACTCAGTAATAATAATTCATAAGCAGCAGGAAGAAAAGTGCGTGCTTTGTTGTTGGACTGGTTGGAGCCAGTTCATTTTATAGAATTTCATGCCAGCTACACTCCATAAATTTTTCACAATGATCATAAAATACCTTTTTATTTTATTTTTTTCCTTTTGTTGCTCTCCAGAGTTTATTCATTACACATGAAGCATATCTGTGCTGTGAAATCCGTTACTAAATACCTCAGGACCTGTCATGCCACTGTAATTTAAATTGAATGTAACAATAATCCAGCCTGATTGCTCAGCTCACTAGTTAATGTGAGGATATTTGACTCTGTTAATCACCACAATAGCCAGGTCACATTTCCACCATTGCATAAGTAAACAGATTAACCGGCATGCAGTGCAGCCCTAACATACGGCTCGCTGGTGACATTTGCAGCACAGCAAGCTGCAGCTTCACCACGAGAACAAGAAATTGGTTCTGGCATTACAAACAACGATTTTCATAATATACATGAAAACCAAAAACTTTAAAAAATGGGTTTAGGTAAAACATACACACATTAGAGAATTAGCCATTCTGAGCATGGCACTTGAGGCGGGCAGATTATTCGTCACATGCATATATACATATATACACACAGAGAGTGAGTTCAGTGTATCTCACTCTAAAGCTTTGTTGCCCACCTCAGAAATAGCTCATGCTACAAAGAGATTTAGGTGGATTGATTTTATATTATGTGAGATCTACCTCTCACTGTGCAACATGTTACAATAATCAGATTTTCTGTGTTTTGTTTTTTCCTTGATCTTACACTAAGCATAACTCTGAGCAACTTCTAGACTGCAGTGTTAGCTGCCTCTCAGGTCAACACTTTCTAATCTGCATGTTGTGATGGGTTAAAAAGTTACAATAAGTGCCATGGTAAGATTTTTTTCTTGTTGGTTTAATGTATGTTAAAAAAAAGAGAGAGAGGAAGAAAGAAAAAGAAAGAAC
Source organism: Pelecanus crispus (assembly GCF_030463565.1). Lineage (NCBI taxonomy): Eukaryota > Metazoa > Chordata > Aves > Pelecaniformes > Pelecanidae > Pelecanus > Pelecanus crispus. The sequence continues at coordinate 69,182,750 of NC_134644.1, forward strand.
ACCAGTGATGTTGAGAGCTGATAAGATTCAATCAGGTGAGATCACAGGCTTGCTATTGTACCACCATTTTTCAAAATTGCCCTTCCCCCTCTTAATCCACCTTACGTACGCAGCAGCCGGGATAAGAGCTGGAGTGGATAATATCATTTTGTTTTGTCCCAGCAATATGATGCTATCAGGGGTTGGCTGTGCTTTTAATTAAGGGAGAGCACCCTAACATGTTGGGCAAATATACGTAATAAATCTATTTCTGTACTATCTGGAGAGGAGTATTGTAAGAGCTAAGATCATGAAGCTAAATCTAGGCCTTTGTGATCTGTTTTGCACCCAGGTGTCTCGCCTGCAGAGGAAATGCTCTCTTTTAACAATGAAAAGGTCATATATCCTCCATGACTTCTGTTTTGTGCATTTTATAGAGGGTCCAAAGTCATCACGGTGTCATCACATTAAACCTGCCACTACTCAACCTTAGCAGTTGATATGTATTTTTGATGCAGAGTAATCCAAGTAGGGTTACAGCCCAGCAACAGCAGCTCTCATTGTATTTTTGCCTCCTGCTGTCTACCTTTTCCACTCCTGTTGTTTATTTTGAGGGACAGCAAAACAGGAAAAAAAAAAAAGACATTACTGCTCAGCCAGTAGTAAAACTTCTTTTATGGGCTGGCCTTGTAGCCTAGCACTACTGACACCAAGGATTTGAGAGAGGATCCCAGTGAAGCAATACACAGAGTGCTCCCTCGGCTGTTCTGGCTCATGACCCGAGAGAAGCACCAAAGGAGTTCTCTTCATCTCTTTGTTGCCAGAAAAATGATTGGCTCAACAGAGCAACAGTTCAAGGATGAGAGACATCAAGCCAGGCAAGGGGAGAGACTTTGCTTACTGCATGGGGCTAGGAGGACAAAACAATTTCACTTGCAGAAAAAGAGGGGCAAAAAAACTGAAAGCAAACATTATAATGGACAGGAGAATATATCATCAGCACACAGGCAGGTACCTGAACAGAAAGTTACGACATATTTTTCCGCCAAGAAAATGTTTACAGTTCACACCACTTCTAAACCACTGCCACTGTTGCATGCAGCTGAAAAACAAAGCTTAGTGGTTTAACATGCTTTTATATAACCCTATAATTTTTTTAAATCACTTTATTTCATAAAATGAAATTATGTAGGCAATTAATCTATACTGTGCACTAACCCCTGTTATGCCTTGGCTAGGAAAGGGAATTTTAAAGAATAGTTATTTCATTTTAGAAACAGGTTATTGTAAGTTTTTCATTAAAAAGTGTTACATTTATTATACAAATGAATTATTTCATTGATCTTCCCTGTTAATGCTTTGAAAAAAACATTGCATATAGTCGGATATATCTCAATCCAGAGCAGAAAACTGTATCTGTCACTTGGGAAAATAGGTAAAGTAGAAGAGGGTGGACAGCTGGAGCCTTTTACATGGACATCAAGGGCAGCTGTGGGCTGGAAACTCACTGAGAAGCAGGTGGTCTAGTAATCCTTCACCATGGCTCTCTGAGAACCTGGCTCATATGTGGTATGAACTGTCACCTGTGTTGGCAGTCCAAGGAAAGAAGGTAAGAACAGAACTGGAATGTACATAGAGGCATCCTCACAGTCCGCAATAATGGTCACCACCTCCTGTAACCTGCTTCTTGCTCAGACAGGGAGATGCCGGGTAGAAGAAGACTGCCTGCATCTGACAGACCTGGGGGAGGGAAGAGGAAATGAGGTTTAAGTGTCTGATCTTAAAGGACTCTGAAATGTTCCAGTGTCACAGTGAGATGTTTTGTTTTTCTTGTTATTGTTATCTGGCCTTGTCATTTGCCAGTCTGATCTACAGGCTCCAATAGATCTGAGCAGGGATTCTTTAAAGGGCAAGCGGAACATGCCAGCTGGCTCTGGGCTTAAGGCTTTCTCCTGCACTATGCAAAAGGAGTCAGAAAGGCCTGTTTCATCAGTGAAAGCAGTGCCCTCAGAGTTGCCTGGAATTCTTTGTTTTGCATGGTTTAATACAACATTTAAAAGGGTCCCGATACATTTCTGCTCTTTTTCAGAACTAGATAAGGACTTGCAGAGGAGCCTGTGAAATGGTTAAAGTTTAAGCTCCTGGTGTAAATTCCACTACAGTATACTAGAGAGAAAGCCAGTGTATCACAGTTCCAGAAGGCATAGAAGTGAGGCAACAAAGATGTATTGGATATTTCGTCACTAAGAATACACCACACTGAGAAGACACCAAAGGTAGAGTTTGCTGGAGCAAAATATGATCATATGAAGGATAGAGGAATAGGAATCTGAGAGTATTGTGTTGGTCTTTTGGCAAATCTTAGTCAAACTTTAGGTTCACGTAAGAGCTTGATACTAGCAAATTATGTGTTTTGGAGGATGTTTTTGTTCATTGCTTCTGGACTAAGGTATACTGGCCCGATCACAGGCGACACTTTGCACTACTGCAAATTCTACAAATGTGTAAGCTCCCCATAACCAATATTTGCACTGCAGCATTAGAAGTATTCAGACTAATTCTACTCAGGCTGGGATACTGTCACAGCCTCCTGCAGATGCCAGGTCATTAAACATGTGCTGATGCATGTCTTAGCATGCTACAACATTTGGGCTAATTGGCCCACCCACTCTGTACTCTGCTGGAGCAGCTATATACTTCCATTTCTGGCTAGTTCACTGGATATGTCTGTTGTGTGTAGCATAGCAATACCACAAGCATGCCTCTCCTAGGACAATAAAATGAAAACAGAAAATAAAAGAATAGCTAAATGGTACCCTCTTGCTGACCGTGAATTGATAATCAGGAACTCAGATGACTTTGACTTCTAGGAAGAGAATGGAAATCACTCTGACTTACATTATACTGTAATCATTTCCTCCAATATTCTGAGTTACTTTCATCACAGGCTCCATTCTGTTGCCCAACGCAGTTTCTCCTCATCACAGCTAAATGAAGTTCCCCTTGTATGTGCTGAAACTCTCTGTATTTCCTATATGCTTTTGTTTTAACCAGGATAAGGTATATTAAACAAACATTCTCTGAAAATGTTAATACTCCTCAAATACCTCTCATACCGCTTCAAATCAAGCATTAAATGAGACACCTTTACAGAACTATGCAGGGTTTAACTGGCTCCATGTGTTTTTATAAGTACTAAAGAAGAAAAGAATCCATGAAATAATAACACAGCAGAGCAGATCAGGTGGACGGAATCAAAATGCATGGAAAGCTCTTCAGTCTGTTCACAGGTTCAGGTTCTGCCAATGACACCTGACATTCCAGTAGCAAAATACGCCTTGATAATTATAGGTGTCAGTGAAGGGCAGAGCTCTGGAGAGCTGCTCACTGAAATATTACCCACTGATTTTCCTCTTCAGCTTATAACTACTTGCCTGCTTTCTTTAAACTTTCCCAACAAGGAGCCAGCTGGTTTCCAGTTTGAACAGAAATGGCTGAGGCTGATGAAATGTTAGGTGTTGCTAGCCAATTTGTGTTTATCCCAGCCATTTTTCTCTGCTAGCCTTTCAGATATAGAGAACTTCTGGAAGAGAAGGTAGGCAGGTGGGCAAGTGTCACTGCTACCCAAGTCATGCCAATGGTGGCAGACCTGAGTGCATTAGGAGTTCTTGCTTGCCCTTGTATTCTTTGCATTAGCAAAACTAACTGAATCACTGGGGCGATTACAAGGTGGTGGCCTCATGCTAAAAACATGGAAATTGACCTTCTGTTATTTTCTTAACTTTCCCCAAAGTTGGTTTTCTTGGTCCCTGTTGCAATCACAGGCAACCTTCTAGACTGCTGTTTTCCAAGATCTGACAGAAGCCAGATGTACTTGGTAAAGGTTATGATGTGGTCAGCAAGAAAGTATGTATATTCCTTTATCACAGTCCGCTAATGCTGGGCAATGTTACATACCACCAGGGGGTATGTTTGTTTTGCCAAGATGGTCTATAAGCATTTTTTGTGATTACAATATAATCTTTTTGTAAAGATAAAACATTGTGCAGGGTTGTGAGACATTCTGATGGAGGGCCATATGCACCACAGAGCTCAGCTGAGATAGGACTGGAGCAAGAGCATTTGGAATGCACTTGCTTTGTGTCAAAACATACACATAAATTTACTTTTGTATTTGATGTTTTTACTGAAAAAAAAATCAAGAATCTGTATTTTAAGGGTAATGGCTTTGCCTAAATTTCCTTTGTTTCCAAAGTTACAGATAGTATACAATGTTATTTTAAAGTGACTGTATATACACAGATTTATGATGGGATTTTTCAAAGGAGTTTAAAGAGCTCTGTTTGCTGCTCCATTAGAAATCTTTGCCTTTGTGTTCTCAACTCTTCGCTCACTGATCATCCAAAAGGAAAAGAATTGAAAACAATTTATAATCATGCCCTTCTTTCCACTACAGTTTGGTGTGAGCAGCACAAAGAGATGCCTAGTTGGTAGCATGAAAAATTGACACAGCAGTGACATAAACAGTCAGCTCCATTCAGGGCTTCTGGTTAACCCTTCTAATGCTCACCAACCCACAGAAAGCACTCTTCACCTTTCATCACTCATCTTCCCCAAGTTGTTCTCAGAGGCAAACTCCTAATGTGGTAGTGCTTCCCTGCAGTTCCCCAAAATCAAGTCTGAGCTAATAAGGCACAACTCAGCCCATTCAGTAAAAACATGTTCCCAAGGAAAGGGATGTGTAAGTCAATGAACTTGGCAAAACCCATTGTTTAAAAATGCTTCTGTTTTAGTTATGTGATTTAGGCCACATAAAACAGGCACTGTAGATATTTAAGGCAGAAGTCTTACTGATTTCATTTTTGGTCAGATCTCATGGAATGACTATAAACAACAGGAGCGTGCCCCAAGTCTCACCCGAAGTCTTCAAACACAAAGATCAGAAATCTACCTAAGGAGTTTTGTGAGTTTTATAACTCTCTGAGAATGGGCCAAGTTTGTCTCCAGCCACCATATTCTATGCAAGACTGTATTACCTAGAGAAGACATCATGCCAAGTCCAGATCGCTTGGTTTCATGGTTTTTTTGGTTTTCATTCAAAATTTCAGGCTGTCTTCAGGAATTCAGCTGATCTGAGGTCTTGTTGTGGGTTGAACCTGGACAGTAGCCAAGCCCCCACCCAGCTGCTTGTTCACTCCGAAAGACAAAAGCAAGAAAACTCTTGAAAAGCTCAACACTATTCAAGCACTGCTCGGCAATAACCAAAACACTGTTTTAGTCCTAAATCTAAAACACTGCTGTGAGCACAGAATGGACACAGAATCTGAGGATAAGGAAAGCCGCTGTGGCTCTGTAATACCATTATGCACCCTAACATTACGCATCTTGGAATAACTAGTATCTGCTCAACCTTAGGGCTGTTCTGACTTGTGCCTGACTGTCCATAATGGTCCCCAGTGAACTATCTCAGCAGCTAAGTACTGCCAGAGTGCAAAGACAGTTTGCCCATGTCCTGTTTTTCTAGGTAGTAATCTTCCAGTGAGGAGCTGTTAACTCAGCACAGTCTGGCACTGCAGTTCTGGGTTGCTGAAGCAGTTGGTATTGTGTCTGCTTGTAGCCAGAAAGTAGGCATCATGGAGCAGTTGCAGTGAGGCTCCTGTTTTGACCTCAAATCCAAACAAAAAAATTACCTTAGTGTGCCAGTTTTCACTCCCATGAAGAAGCATCAAACCTATTTAGCTTTACCAAAAAAAACCCCATGCTAACAGGACTTTCTGGACATAGAGTTTCCAGAAGGCTTAGTGCAATATTTGAATAACACAGACATGGGAACTGAACTCCAGAGACTGCGTTAAGAAGATGACTCTATTATCTTGTGTCTGGGTATGTCTTAGACTGCTATAATTGGTATCTGCTACTGCCTTTTTGAATGCCACCAGACATTCCCAGTCTTAGTGAATCTGCTGCAGGGGATGCAGACCATACACAGCTCTCTCTACTGTGTTAAAAATATAATTAAATACCAGAAAAATTACTTACATTTACCACCTCCTCAATATAAGGGCAAAAAATTTGTGGTCCGGATATCCTAGCTGATGTTGTTGATTATTTCCTTGCTTCTCTTCTGTTGCTGTTTTCTTATGCATTTTGAAGAGAAGACAACAAATGTGTAAGAGAGAAACAACATCCTTCTCTAAAGTCATCATATCAGTGACTTGCTTCAATGTATGCTACTAAAAATACCTTTATCTCACTCAGTGCCACACATACATATTTCTTTTTATCAACTGCAAAATCTATTTGAATGTTGTTCACAGCTTGTTGGAATTGATCAAGTTTGTTGAAAGGGAGAATTCTCCTGACCTGGCAGACAGTGAATATTTGGACAGAATCTGCTTACTTTATCTATGAAGTGAGAGCTTAGTTCTTGATAGTTTCTATGTGTAACTGCATACAAGGTATCTACAAACAATCCAGTATGTTGGTTCTGAGGCCAAAAAATACGGTGCTCTTGTATTTATTAGTCTCAACAATTTCACAGACAAAACAGAGACAGATAATCCAAACAGGAACCATGAAATCCCACAGCCATGAAAGGGAACATATTCATTCCCAGCCACATTACTTGCACACACAATCATTGCCAACAAACCCTGTAACTACCCACTGCACAGTGAGTAGCAGGACTGAAAAGAGCTTCTGCTATCAATGCTTGACTTTAATGTAGCTGAGAGTTTGAGGTTTGTTTTTGCCTTTTCAATAGTGAGCTCTCCCTTTAGGAGATGAATTTCATATTTGCTTAAAATGTCACTATCAAATGTAATTTTGCAAGATTTTTTTTTGTGTGTGTGTGTTATGAAAGAATGAGGAAAGTAGGCTTTTTCAATTTAAAAAAATTGAAGAGGAAGTCCATTCACATCTATCTAGATTGCGGATAGAAGAACAGCTATACTTGTCATTGCAACACAGGTCAGTGATTCTCCACAACCATGCTGTGAAACCTTGTATCACCTCAGCATTTTCAGTTAAAAAATTTTAACACAAAGGAGCACACCAGACCACGGGGAGTTCTGGCAGCTGACAATGGTATGTAATAATTTTTTTAAAAGAAAATCTGATTGCTATTGACATATTCATCACTGTAAACTTAGTAATGTTTCTTCTTATTATTGGGACTTAGGAAAGTCATGATTATTTTTGTGAGATGCACTACAAATGACAGAAGAGGTGCATGAACTGCTGCACTCCCCAGAGTATATGCATACTGTTAATTAAGTAAATCCCATTGAGACTTCTGAACACCAATGTTGACACTTAATATAGCTTGTAAAGGTAACCAGACATCAGTTTTTAAGTGAGGATCCAGCAGACAGTGGTCTGGAGGTAGAAACATCTGTTTCTTTAGTTGAACCCTTCTGCCAATTCTTTTTATCAATATACATGTTAAGTAAGGGCTGTAGACGTTTAGAACAGTCCATGAAGTGACCTTTCCTGGATCTGACTCTGTTCTCCATCTCTCTTCCAGTGGCCTGACATGCACTGCTACCTTCACCAACTGTATGGTTAATTGTGAACTTGAACAGCTTTGTTGATTTCAGACAGTATTCAGAGGTGCCTAGCTTCAGACAGTTTGACTTGAATTTACAGAAGAGTGCTTTTATCCCTACCTCTACATACAGATGCACGTCAGAGGAAATAGATCACTGATCTAAAATCCATGGCCATTTTCAGCATCCTACCCATTTTCCAGAGTGAAAGAAAAATGGTGGTTCCCTAAGACTGAAAATTTAGCCTTCAGTCCTAATTATTTCTCTCTCGTTACAAAATGAATGTCACATCCCTGCGTTTGTCTCTCCCTTGTGCTTTGGAGAACCCATCTGGCATGTAGGGTGGCTGAGCTTAGTTTTCCCAGCAAAAAGTAGTAGTGAAAGCTTAAAACAATGTTAACCCATTTTCTGTAAGAGCTTCTTCTGATCTGATTTCAATTTCTCACCACCAGTTACATTTGATATGGAGAAAACCAAACTTCTGTAACCTCTCCTCTCCCTCTCTAAATTGATGAAGTACTTCCTGTGTGTCAGATAGGAAAGGACTAACTGTATCTCCAGCCACAAGATAGCTTTGGTAATATGTTTGTGTTTATGACACTTCTCACTTTAAAGTTTGTTAAAAAACTTCTTTTAAAGTTTGTTAAAAAACAGTTTATGATACATGTGATTCTGATGGAAAACTCAGTAGACAGTTGAAGAGGTAAAAAATCTCATTAATTTTTGTCAGGAATAATTAATCACAGCATACAAAAGCTTGATTTTATTATTTGATATTTACTTGCTCTGTGAGCATGCATTTTAACATACCTTTAAAAAATATCTGCAGTATTTTCAATAAATGTCTCTATGAAATATTGGTTATTTATAGCCAAAAAAATGTTGAATTGATGTAGTCACACAGTAAATCAAATTTAATTTAATTCCTGGGAAAAAAAAAAAATGAAAAATTAAATTGCAAAGTAAACCTTTCCCATATGGCAAAAGAAATAAGTCTGCCACAAAATATGTCCTATTAAAAATAGCTTGCTTACTTACTTTACAGTTTATTTTCAAAATAAAAGTGTACGTATCTGTTACAAGAAAAGAAGGTTGGTTGTGTTCACTGTTTTTATCTTCAAAGACCTTCTCAACATGATCTAAAACATGGCCCTTATTGTAGTTTGTCATGCTCCTGTTTGCCACTACTAGCAGGGCAACACACCCGTCAACATCTGTGGAACACAGTTAAATCCTCTGCTACTTGCACTTTTTTAGATTAACATTGTATTTCAAACTACATGAATATGTAAATACAAAAATGCATAATCCTGTGTAGGTCCTGACTCCACAGGGCACATATGCTGCTTTTTAAGCGTGTGTTTAAGTACTCGGCTGAATTTGATAATACTGATGGCTGTAGTCATATCTACTTTACTCTCACCCTGTCTTCCTTAGTGTGGAAGAATTCAGAACTTGAACTGCCATACAAACTACATTCTAACATGAGCTGGTGGAGGAGAACCCACTTTTCTTATTAATATGTGTCCAACTGTATAGGATATAGGCATATACCCCCTGTACCTGGTGTACAGGGTTTTACTCTCTGTCCAGCCCTTTGTGATGAGCTGGCTGGCTGTAAAAAGATTATAACCTCTACAGAGTTTCAGCAAGCTGTGTTAACAACTCTGGGAAACTAAATATTCCCTTGTCCTTCTTTTAATATGGTTTAGTTCTGCATTTGTCTCTCACTTGTCCCCTTACCCCTGATACTCTGCCTTCAATGCACAATCAGACCATGCAGTAGACCTTGAGATGAGCCCCATTAACTGGTTTTGGTTTAGGTTCAGGTTTTTTTAGTATCTTGTTTAGGACAGCTGAAACTGTCTAGAAATATAATTCCACATCCAACACAATTTTTCCTCATTTCTTGAAACACTGTGCTTTGAAATGCATTCAGGTTTTTTTCACCACTTCCTCCCAATAAGTAAGTCAACTTGATGCCTATTATCTCCCTTGTTGGGGCAGAGAATGTGTGGTAACAGTAATAGCTGTATTTCAATTTACAAAATTAAAATAATAATTTATAGGATATTTCAAAGTGGTAGAGGCAATGCAGTGAGAGGTTGGGTGAAGCAAGTATATGTGTTGGGAGAATCAGCTGGGGTTAATTTATATTTATAGCCAACAAAGAAGTTGAATTGAGTGTATGAATTTCTGTGAGCATTGTATATGAAGTGTTTTCAGCCTGCTGATGGGTAGGCAAGGAACACAGTAGTCGGGAGGATTATCAGGACCGGTGAGAGAACCTAGCATCCAGTAACTATCAAAAGAAGAACATAGGAATAGGAAGATGTCAAAGAATTGAAAAGAAAAGCAACACTATACATACCAAGATATCACAAAGTTGTGGCAGTTTGTTGTTGAGGTTTTTTTACGTAGAGAGAGAGTAGATAATTAATAATTGAAAAATAAAGTATAATCTGACAAAAGGAAATACAAGCCAGAAATTTTTGGTTAACTATTGAATAGAAAATGTACACTATATAGTAAAGACACATGAATATTAGTTTGTGGATATGGATTTATAACTAGAAGGACAAAGATGAGAGCTGTGTCCCCGCAGGGATCTGTCTCCTGCTCTGTAGGGCCGGGGCTCTGCACCCTCCAGGACTGCGCGCACTCCCAGGGCCACTCCAGCCATGGAACTGTCCATGGTCCTCGGGACAACATCTCGGAGATCACTTTCATGTGTCTAGACAACCAGAAATATGTGATTAACTCCTCAACTTGATTGCTTGCCTCCTTTTGATAGAAAACAGATTAGCAGAGTTGGATATGAGTTATGGACATTTTCTCATGACATTTTATATGACAATTTTAATCATTTACCCTGGGTTCTTTCTTGTGACCAGAAGGTCATTCTTAAATAAAATACCAGGAAGTGGAGGGTTTTTTCAGGAAAAAAAAATTCCATTACTTGAAAATCCTCTCCTTTTTTTTTTTTTTTTTTTTCCCCTGGCAATTTAATTTTGTTTTAAAGGCCTTTTCTTTCTTATTGAGGAAGATGGTTTTGTGACTATGACAGCCTACAGTTTCTCAAATTAAGCTTATCTTAATGAGAAACTTGGAACTAAAGCTGGAAAAGAATGAAGAGTTTTTGATTTTTCTAAGCTTTATTCTTCCTTTAATGTTTGGAGATTTTTACTTAGCCAAATTCTAAAAAACACATTTTACTAAAAGAGTGCATGCAGCTTACACATTTAGTGCACTGATTTAGTGTATTCAAGTTTATCCTCAGTTTTGTTTTCAATTCCACATTCAAAATACAGTCTCTAAAAAGTTTAATTTTATTAATGTTGTTGCATACCAAAAAGAAAAATAAAGTAAACTTCATGAAAGAGAAATAGGAAGCTACTTCTAAAAACACTTCAATGTAAATATTCCATTCTGGTTTCCACAGGTGTACCCTATCATATAGTTAGACAAGTTTAAAGAAACTGGTAACAAGTTATTCAAAGCTGACATATTGCACAGTGCTCTTCACAGTTCTTCAAGCTATATTCATATGAGTTATATTCATCTTCCTTTCAGCAAAACTCCAGCCGAAAACAATCTATGACAGTTTTGCTTCAGTAAGGAAAGGTATATTCACTTTTCATCCAAAGCAGAATCTTTGAGATGTGCAGTGGGATAAAAATAGGGTTACAAAATTAAATAGTGTAAACAGGATTTCCAACAGTAAGGTGCTGAGTGAGTAAAATCTAGATGTATTTTACTCATCCCAGTGCCCAGTAGAGAATCCCATAAAAGAACAAAGTGGTGGGGACCACCTTCCATATATAGACCTACCCATATCTAAATCAAACACATGGTTAGAATAAGATGTTTTACAATCCACATCAGATGTATTGCAATGAAAAGGGATACCTAGGAGTCATAATCAAGGCCCTTGGATCTAGTTGTTGACCTTGCTAGAACCACAACCTCAGGAAGACCAAGCGGCACCATAAATGATTGATCGATCATATCTGTTTACATTCACAGGATGCATTTTGGTTTTTCTTACTGAGTTACATTTGATATTACTTCTTTCATTTGATCTCTTATACTTCAGTAACTGTCATAGCTCTTAATTTACAGTATTTACCCTTTCATTTGTATTGTAGTCATTGATCAAGAACAGAAAACAATTATTTTCAACTCTTGACACTGAAAATTCCTCTAAATGTGATCATGGCACAGAGAAAGGAGTACTGATGTTCATTTTTAGCTGAGTCACACAGTGAAGCAGGATCCTCAAGGACCTATACAGCCAACAGTGCAAAGGGCTCTACTAAGATTATTTCCTTATATGTTGTAGGATCTATGGGTCTTTTCAAGGAACTCTAGAGTGTTTTTTTAATATCAGCTTTCCAATGCTACTGATTGTGGGTTTTCTTTTCATCTGCCTTTTCACTTCTGATAGTTTCAAATGTTTAGAGGGAAATTTTGCTTGGGATGTTGAAATATCAGCTATATGCTCCCTCCACTTTTGGTTGCAAATGTAACATCTCCCCTGGCTTAATGCAGTATTTTGCAGTGGAGAAAATTCTAATGCACCCACTTTTTTCTTCAAAAATCAGTTTTGCTCAGTGAGACCCTGAGGTCAATACATATGGTTTTCCTTTCAACATGATTTTCAGCTTGTTTACTTACTTTTTTTTTTTTCTGTAGAATATTTGAGAAAATAACAGCACATTTAATTCAATTCTGAATGCTGTTTGGATATTTAGTTTTTGCATAGTTGCTGGATTTTGCATCTGGTTTTAGTAAAGTCTTGGTCCTAATGTAATTGGACAGACATCTTCCCATAGTACTATTTAAACTCTGTAGTCCAAAATTTTCAGAATTGCTTATACATAGACAATGTGATTTTCTGTAAAGTGAAGATGAAGGCATCTACAAATGAACAGTGGGGTATTCTACTAGAAAGAACTTGAGGAATGCAGTAGAAAATAAAAAACAGTTTTTGAATGTAAAATTATGATTGCAAAGCCATGCTAAGTGATTTACATGCTAAGTGATCCACAGCTGCGCTTCAGAACTATATTAAATTTTATGTCACTGAGGTTACCTTTATTGTGTTACCAGTTAAAAGTTTGATCAGGAGAGCATAGTAACACAAAAGATATTTGAAAGCTAGGAGGGGTTTGCTACCCAACAAAGTTTGGGAAACTCTGTTTTAAAGGGTTTTCCTGAAGAAAATATCTGTTCCTAATTTAAGTTACATATATTCTTTCTAATATTTAATGTTCTCAGATTTTTTTTTTTTTAATCCACTGGAACATAGACAACCTTAAACATTAAGTGTTAGGTTTATGGTATAATAAGTCAGTAATCATTAAATTAAACATTTTTTTTTCAATATCATTTTTTCCTTCTTAAGCATTCTCTCCACTGGCTTCAATAATGATAGAATATACTTCAAATAAATTATCAGTAATGCATGTTATGTGTCTTTATTTTTAGACATTCAAAGGTTAAACCACTCTTACTCCATTTTGTACATTTTAATTTTAATAGTTCCATTGTGGCTGTTCTTGCACCATTTTATGTTTTTTGGTTGTGCTGCAGACATATCATGTTGAATTTACACACCTCTTTCAGATGTGTATCTCCACTTACATCCCTCAGGTGTGTGTCTTTATGCTCAGAAGTGAACACAAACTGTCTATGTGTGGAGTAGCTCATAAACTCTGCTGTTCTGTAGCAAAATTGTATTTTCTTCTTTGCATTTTATGATAGAAATGATAGAAATGCCTTCTACTTGACTATACCTCTTCATATCACTTTGTTGCTACAGACAGGTATAGGATTTGTCTGCTGTTCTAGTTCTATGCTGATCCATCTCCTAGAAATGTCATAAAACTTCACTTCTTTGAGGCCTGGAATAATGACATTCACAATGCTTATGTTCAACCTGAACCATCAAATGAGTTATACGTTGTTTAAACATTGTTTATATCTACTGATGACTGAAGTACAGAAGAAAAATATCGGATATTCAGATTTGCTGGCTACATCTGGAGTTATTTATGAGATACACACAGAGACACCAGTTCATCCTTTCAGCTGCAGGAATCTAAGAAGTCCAAGAAGAAAGGCACAGGAGCATAAACAACTTGTAGCTCCATTGTGAAGTTATCATCCATGGCATGAATAAGAAAAAGTCATCTCTCTGGAGTGAACTTGAAATGTAAACCTGAGCTCTTGCCAGGAGAATTTACTCCAAACTGTTTTGCAGGTATTTATATTCCCTCTTCAGCAAACCCACAATTTGAGAACACTACACTATGGCTACTTTTGCAGCATTTTCCATGTATTTTTAGGATACATCTCAACAGCTCTCTGTCATCTGTGCAATAAATTTAGGAGTTGATACCATGTTACAACAAGCAGCTAATCAGAGGATCAGACTCCTGCTATTTCAAAAGTCCTGGGGCAAGCAAGAACTTGAGTACACATGGATTCTGTGGATTAACCCTGGCAAATCACCTGGAGAGGAAGCATTTTGAAATACAGTTAGTCCAAGAAATAGTTTTCTTTGGACAAAATATGGATGATTTTTATGTCTTTCCACAAGTAAGGACTGCACCCAGAAGAGATAGTGCACATCCATAGGTGCTAAATATCTTGAAATGTAAAATTGAAGTCCATCCAAGCCATGTATACAGTTAAAAAAAAAACAAACCTGCTTTGCAGCAGCATAGCATTACACCAGTTCATGTAGGGGTGTATACACAGCTAGCTGTGATACATGCATCACATACACCAAACACAAGAAGAAATCTTAGCCCACTGTTCTGTTTTGGCCAAATTTTAGATAAAATTTGACCAAAATTCTCTATAAAATTGATACTGTAATATTCCTGTCCACCCTATCTTTGTGCAGCACTTAGCAGCTACTTTTTCCAGTTAAACCTAGAAGCAACTGCATTTCAGTGGCAGAGATCAATATAGATGTTTTGAAATGCTTTTGTATTTTACTGAACAAAATATTGAGATATAAACTTAGCAGTATTCCTACAACATACTGGTGACATTTGTGGAGTTGTAAATACTTTGAATCATGACCTTATCTTCTTCCATGTTCTATGAAATGAGGGGTGATCACTATAAAATAATAGTATACTCATCAGTTCTTGTCCTCTGCAACTTTACAAATAATTTAAAACTTCACTTTTACTATACATATTCTGTAGTACTTCTACAGAAAACTTATTTTCTTATTTCTAGCACATCACTTTGGGCTGGAAATCTCTGCAAAATGGTAATATTAATGTTTACAGTCCCATAATACCATCAGTTTCAGGAATCATAGAATCATAGAATCATTTAGGTTGGAAAAGACCTTTAAGATCATTGAGTCCAACTGTTAACCTAACACTGCCAAGTCCACCACTAAACCATGTCCCTAAGTATCACATCTACACATCTTTTAAATACCTCCAGAGATGGTGACTCAAACACTTCCCTGGGCAGCCTGTAATTCTCAATTTAAATTCATGTTACCTGTCAAATATGGTGAATCTAAAATAGTTTATAGCAAAATGGTGGATTTTTCTTTTCTAAATGAGCAATTTTTACAGTTCAGCAATAGAAGGGAAAATCAGTTCAATAGAGAAGCAGTTTATTAAACATTGACTATGAACAAAAGTAATCCTGGAACATCTAAAAAGGCACTGTAAAAGATGAAAGAGAGCCTGTAATATTTTTATTAGTGTATTATGAAGGAAAATTATTCCAATTACAAGTGGTTTCATATTTTTGCTAAAATGAAAGTATCCTTTTGTATGTTACAAAGCATATTTCCCTGCTGGGGTTCTGTAAGGTCCAATTGGTTCTTGTGTGGCTAGCCTATTTCATTTTAAAGAAATAGGTGCATCCCATAACAGAAAGAAGAAAAATAAATGAGGGATTTCAGTGTTCAGAAAGCTTTTGATGTGCGCACAGTATTCAGAGTCAGCGTTTAACAAGTATGCATCCTAATTCAGAAGGATTCTTGCCAAGGGGAATATCTTTAGTCCATGGGTAATAGTAGAATATGCCACTGAAGTTGAAGGAATTACGGAATGGCTGAACCTAGTGTCTTCCAGGTTTGTTTGGCTTTTTTTTTTTTCCACGCCTACCATTTCAGATTAATGGCAGACTCTGAAAATATATCGTAATTTTTACCTGTAGTACTCCACCTCACCATTGAAATAAGTCACATACAATTATAATGTACTCACATACAATTATAATTTACTTTGTTACAGGGAAAATATCCAGGGACATTCACTTCAGGATTTGTAATATAAATCCAGATAACATAAAGAGAACTACATATGTGTAACAAAGGAACCTGTCTGATCAAGTAGCTTTGGAAGAGCTATGTTGTGCAAAATAGCTGGTGGTTTGGAATGAACTGAGCAAACAGAGGAAGAGCTGCTTAAAAAGTTGGTTTTCAAACATATCAGAAATAGTAGGTTTGCCAAGGAGCAACCAATTTGGTCTACAAAATGTTGATGCTTGGCACAAATCTATCAGTCTGTGCTATGTCTACATGGATTCTATACAAAGATAGAAAAAAGTGGCTGTGAGTAAGTTCTATGATACACTTCTGGGAAAAATCAGCACATTACAATTGGATTGTCCTATAATTCTGGATGGAATATACAAGAAAAAACTTTTCTTTTTTCCTAATTTAAACCTGAGTTAAGACTAGCACTGTGCGTTGGCTCTGTCAGCTGCTGTCAAACAGCAGAGAAACCACTGAAGCTGTATGAAAAGAACAGCAGCTCACCATGCCTGTCAAATATTTTCTGAAGAAGCATACCAGAGGTCCTGGTCTCCAAGCTTTTTCTTAGTTAATTTAGGCATGCAAAGCTAACAAAAAGCATCATCAAGACAAGAAGTGGAAGAGCAATCCCTGAGACAGGAAGGCTGTGACAGAACAGTGTTCAGCATCTTGTTTTGCCATAGATTCCAATATGGTCCTAAGCAAGTAATTTAGACCACAACTGTCTCAATTTCCTGCCTATAAAATTTAGATGATACCTCTTCTGTGTTTCATAAGGTGGTTGGGGGATGAATCTCTTCACATATCTAATACTCTTAAGCATGTAAATATCATAGGCTGCAGGGTACCTCCATGCTGTTGATGACTTGAAAGATTTGAGATTTTGGTTTTGTTTCAAAGACACTCCTGACTTGTCTGTAAGTTGTGAAGTGATTGATGTGAGTATTTTGAAAAGCAGGAGCTAAGAGCGCAACTGCAAGTCCATTTTCTGGTCATTTGCACATGCTATATGTGCTATTGTATATCCATTCCCTTGTAAATAGTTTTGGCAAAATGACAAAGCAAGTGAAAAAGAACTACTTAACATTGTGTCTAGCACTTTTAAGTGTAAAATATACCAAAGATCTTCATTAGGCAAACAAAAAAGACTCTCTGAAAACTAGCTACATCCTGAGTGTAAAGTGGCAACCAAACAGACAGTAGGCCTGTCCCAGAATTGCTTGATTAAAGCAAAGTTTATGTGCAGTGACCAAGACAAATCTTTGTTCCAACACAATTGTCATAAGTTGCTTAATGCTCATGCAAAGCAAACATGACCTTAATTTGTCAACAGGCATTAACTGACACATTATCCATCCTGTTCTCTCAACTTGCACATGCAACTCTCATTAGTGAACAAACGGATTTATACATGTCATGAATTGTCTCTTCCACACTGCAAAAACTTGGCTACATTGCAAAAGCATGTTTCTATACAGCACTCGGTATCTACTCAAATGGAATGAAACAAATTCAAGTTGTCTCAGGTGTTCAATCAGTCTTCAAAGCTTTGAAGCCATTCTTCTTAAGGAATCCAGGCATTTCCAGCTTACTGTTTGCCTTATTTCTTCAACCTTAGTTAATAAAGCTCTCATGCACAGAAACTATCCTTATATTGATAAAGCACTTGAAAATGCTTCAAGACTGATTTATGGAATGAAAAGAATTGTTATTTTATGAGCACATGGAATGGAAGAGACTACTGTCCCTACAAAAGGAGTATTGTAAAATAACATATACACTTGTAAGGAGAAAGGAAAAGCTACAAAATCTGCCCCTATTTTCCACTTGCTCTCAGTGGAGAACTATAGAAGCTCCAGCTGGTCATTGCAGAGTTTTTTCTCCTTTTGAAAATGCTGCCATACAAATGCTTGTAGAATCTGAAGAGCCACAGGCGTTTTGCACCTATGGGCATTCATAGGAGAAGGGGAATTAGATAACATCTGTTTCATGGTCTGCACAGATTTTTTTCTCTTTCCAATGGATACTGTTACGTACACAAGAGAAACACTTAAACAATTTCCATGCAGCTGGATGGATTTTTTCATGTTATTCCATGTCATACTGGCATCCTACCCAATTGTCATTCTGACATGACAAAGCAGATGCCCCAAGTTTCATATGCAATGAAACTTTTTTAGCAGCTATGAATCAAATGCTTACAAGAAAAGTAAGTCTATTAAGTGCCTCCCGGTTATTTTCAAATTAAGACATTAACATCAAATTATTTCAATATTGTCCATCTTTGCACAAATAACTGTTTGATTTCAATACAGACTGAAAGGATTTTCCCATGCATTCAAGAACATGCTGCAAAGGGAGAAGTATCCTGAAAAAACAGAGTTAAAAGTATCAATAACTGCTGCCTCTTTTCAAAATACAATATTCTATCTAGAGCTAGAATCTAGATAGAAAAAAAAAAATTGGGGGAAAAAGCTGTCCCAAGTTAATTGCATTGCCTAGATTTACCTCTTCTAGCCTAATATCACACACTGCCCACCTGCAGTCATTTATCTCCAGCTGTGTAGGTTTTCATCAGACTGTGGTATGTCCTCTTGTAAATGCAAACACTGCAGTCCGGCAAATTCTAATCTGTCTGTTTTGAATTTCTTTGGGCAGGAAAGAAAACACCAGCAACTACTGAAGCAGTTCATCAGCAGGGATGGTGTGGAACCTCCCTGTCAATCAGTCAGTGGAGAGACATGAGACGTGCCAGGTCTTGCAGAGACAAGCTTTTTCATCATTTGTGCAAAAACACATTAAGGGAAAAAGATACAATTTGGCTTAATACGGAAAAGTTTGGTTTCAACAGCAGTCAGTACCACTTACCAGCACTAAATTTCAGAATCATACATTTGCACTGCATAGACAAAATCTTCTCTTTGAAAATATGCATTGAAAAGTACTGTCAATGAACACAGGAAATACAGTGCTGAATGAGAGTAAGAGTATATCTCCTTGATGGAAGGAGTCATGCAGAGTTTTTCCTCAGAAGTTAGTAATACCTTGGTTGCTAGAGATGCCAAAGTGGTCATTAAAAAAAAATCAATTTAATTGCATTCTAATTTTCTAAGATCTGCTGCTATTTCAACATGAGAAAATATAAGCATGGGAAAAGAACTTACAATTCATATATTCATCTACATATGCACAAAGATGTGGAAGAGAAAGGGTGATTATAAGAGACAGAGACGTGGAATATATTCTTGTTTTCTCAACTTTCTAAACCACAACTGTTACTTGCTGGGCTAAGAAATCAGCTTGACTTGAAAGAGAGAGGATGTCCTTTATCACATTGGTCAGTGTTGTATCTGACAAACATTGTGTAAGTATATGAATACATGATGCACAGGGTCAGATAAAGATGATAACCTTTTGTTGACTACAGGCTGTAAAAGATGAGAATTTTTTTCAAGTGAGACCTAAAGATCTGATGAATCTTGTGTCAAAAATAGGGGAAAAAAAATGTCCATAGTGTAGAGACTTGCAAAACAAACTTTAATGTTATTTGCTTCAGCCCTGCTGAGTCAATGTTTTTTTAGGATTTGGTATTGCAACAGGAATTTCACGTGTGGAAATACATTACATTGGAGTACAACTGAAATATTGACCCTATAGTATATTCAAAGGGGGAGAGAATGTTGTTATTTGGGCTACAGAAGACAGTAAATGCCACTGATTTGTTTTGTTGTTGTTGTTGCCATATGTTTAAGATGACGATATGACTAACTCGGAAGTCACAACTGATTTCTATAATCCCTCCCAAAGGATAATAAAATGTAATTGCACCCTACATCATTATATAAGGAGCAGGGTAGCATTTCTGTGCCTGTTTGTTTACTTCTTCTTCTAGTTGCTTATGGGTTCTTCCAGTCCTTATAAGTACACTGCAGTAGTAACTGACAGAAACTATTACATCCTTGGTATAAGTTGAGTTTTTAAGACTTCCCAGAAGTCACATGGGCCACAGATGGCAAGTTAAATTATTAGCTAAATTATTTGGTTTTACTCCTTTAAATGCAACTACAAAACCAAAAGCAATCTGAGGGTAATTTTTTTATTTTATTTTATTTTATTTTTTTACCATAATGTAGTAAGTAAAACTTCTGGCTTTTTTAAATAGTTTTTAATTTATTCTTTTTCTCATTGTTTCTTCAAAGTGAGCAGATTCATTTTGTATTCTACTCAAGGCAGGGAAATTTCAGTCATGGATTAACTGTTCTTCAGTAGTGTGATACAGGAATTAAGGGGTGAAGTGTTTTATTCGTTATTATTCAGGCAGCCAAAGTAGATGATTATAATGTTCCATTTCAGTCTTGAAACATATGTATTTATTTCTGAGCATCTTAAGCTGTGTTGTGTGCTGCAGATTTCTGGGGTATTGATCTTCAGCCTTGCTGACCATTAATGCAGTGTATAACGGTGGTAATTAGGGAGACAAGCTCTTGGAGAGCTCAGAGATCGTAATTAAAAATTATATATTTTTTTAAGTTTGTTTTGTTGATCCCTGTTAGTCATTACAGTATTTACAAGATTCTATGTCTCATCATAAACCAGTGGCAATATATTGAAAATACTGCCATATCATTTATGTTGAACTTTTAAAAAAAAAGATTCACTGATTAAGGGCAAATGGTTTCTCAAAACATGTCATTCTTTTTCCACCTCAGAAATTTTATGAGTGGAAATCTGATAGGTTTGTTGCATCTTTTCAGGATTTCCTGGCATCTAGACAGACCTATTCCTCTGACTGAGCTACAGTCTAGATCTTGAAAACCTGATGACATCCTCTGTGCATATGCAGACCAACTGTGCCGTAGATTTAATGACTATCTGTCTAATGCATGTGGAATAGATCTGGTGCTTTTCAGAATCATCAGTCTGACTATAAAGAGCATATGGGCACACTTGTCCAGAAAATACCAGGTAGCAGTATGGTGAAGCCTAGTCAGGAATTAATTTTGGTGGTAATGCTGCTAAAGTCACTGCTTACAGAGGAAAACTCCTGTGTTCCATGGAAAGTACCAGAGATTTTGTGCCACAAAGTATAGAGAAAGGAGATCTGGAGCATGTCTGTGTGTTTACTCTTTCTACTCATGATTAAGCTTCCAAAAGCTGCATGTTCACAGAATCACAGAATGACAGAATGGTTGAAGTTGGAAGGGACCTCTGGAGATCATCTTGTTCAGCCCCCCTGCTCAAACAGGGCCACCTAGAGCAAGTTGCCGCTGATCATGTCCAGATGGCTTTTGAATATCTCCAAGGACGGAGACTCCACAATGTCTCTGGGGAACCTGTGCCATTGCTCAGCCACCCTTGCAGTAAAAAAGGTTTTCCTGATGTTCAGACAGAACCTCCTGTGTTTCAGTTTGTGCTCATTGCCTCTGGTCCTGTCGCTGGACACCACTGAAAAGAGCCTGGGTCCATCCTTTTTGCACCCTCCCTTCAGGTATTTATATACATTAATGAGATTCTCCCCGAGCCTTCCCTTCTCTAGGCTAAACAATCCCAGCTTGCTCAGCCTAGTGTCGTCCAGACCACTAGCCTTCTTTGCAGCAAGGGCACATTGCTGGCTAGTGGTAAATTTGTTCCCCACTAGGACCACCAGATCCTTTTCTGCTGAGCTGCTTTCCAGCTGGGTGGACCCCAGCATGTATTCATGCACAGGGTTGCTCCTTGCAGGTGCAGGATTCTGCACTTCTTTTTGAACTTCATGAGGTTCCTGTCAGCCCACTTTCTCCAGCCTGTCAAGGTCCCTCTGGATGGCAGCACAACCCTCTGACCTATCAGCCTCTCCTCCCAGTTTTCTGTCATCTGCAAACTTGCTGAGGGTACACTCTGTCCCATCATCCAGATCATTAATGAAGACATTAAACAGGGCTGGAGCCAGTATACACCCTTGGGGTACACCACTAGCTACTGTCCTCCAACTAGACTTTGTGCCACTGATCATTACACTCCAGGCCCAGCCATTCAGCCAGTTTTCAGTCCACCTCACTGTCTGCTCATCCAGCCCCCTTCATCAACAGCTTCTTTATGAGTATCTTATGGGAGTCAATGTCAAAGATCTTACTGAAGCCCAGGCATATACTATCTACTGCTCTCACCTCATCTACCAGGCCAGTCATAGAAGTTTATCAAGTTGGTCAAGCATGACTTCCTCTTGGTAAAACCATGCTGACTACTCCTGATGATTTTCTTGTCTTTAATGTGCCTGGAAATGGTTTCCAGGATTAGCTGTTCCATCACCTTCCCAGGCATCATAGAATCATAGAATCGTTTAGGTTGGAAAAGACCTTTAAGATCATCCAGTCCAACCATTAAACTAACATTACCAAGTCCACACTAAACCAGTCAAGGGTAGACTACACTAAACCATGTCCTGAAGTGCTACGTCTACCCGTTTTTTGAACTCTTCCAGGGATGGTGACTCCACCACCTCTCTCAGCAGCCTGTTCCAATGCTTGACTACCCTTTCCGTAAAGAAATTTTTCCTAATATCCAATCTAAACCTCCCCTGACGCAGCTTGAGCCCATTTCCTCTCATCCTATTGCTAACTACTTGGGAGAAGAGACCAACACCCACTTCGCTACAACCTCCTTTCAAGTAGTTGTAGAGAGCAATAAGGTCTCCCCTCAGCCTCCTCTTCTCCAGGCTAAACAACCCCAGTTCCCTCAGATGCTCCTCATAAGACCTGTGCTCCAGACCCTTCACCAGCTTCATTGCCCTTCTCTGAACATGCTCCAGCACCTCAATGTCTTTCTTGTAGTGAGGGGCCCAAAACTGGACACAGTATTCCGGGTGCGGCCTCACCAGCACTGAGTAGAGGGGGACAATCACCTCCCTGCTCCTGCTGGCCACACTATTCCTGACACAAGCCAGGATGCTGTTGGCCTTCTTGGCCACCTGGGCACACTGCTGGCTCATGTTCAGCCGGCTGTCAGCCAGCACCCCCAGGTCCTTTTCAGCCAGGCAGCTTCCCAGCCACTCTTCCCCAAGCCTGTAGTGTTACATGGGGTTGTTGTGACCCAAGTGCAGGACCCGGCACTTGGCCTTGTTGAACCTCATACAGTTGGCCTCGGCCCATCGATCCAGCCTGTCCAGATCCCTCTGCAGGGCCATCCTACCCTCCAGCAGATCGACACTCCCACCCAACTTGGTGTCATCTGCAAACTTACTGAGGGTGCACTCAATCCCCTCATCCAGATCATTGATAAGGATATTAAACAAGGCTGGCCCCAAAACAGAGCCCTGGGGAACACCGCTCATGACCGGCCACCAACTGGACTTAACTCCATTCACCACTACTCTCTGGGCTTGGCTACCCAGCCAGTTTTTTACCCAGTGAAGAGTATGCCCATCCAAGCCATGAGCTGCCAGCTTCCCAAGGAGAATGTTATGCGAGACTGTGTCAAAGGCTAAACGACGTCCACAGCCTTTCCTTCATCCACCAGGTGGGTCACCAGGTCATAAAAGGAGATCAGGTTGGTCAAGCAGGACCTGCCTTTCATGAAGCCATGCTGGCTGGGCCTGATCCCCTGGTTGATCTGCACTTGCCTGTTGAGTTCACTCAGTATGAACCTCTCCATAATCTTTCCCGGCACCGAGGTCAGGCTGACAGGCCTGTAGTTCCCCGGGTCCTCCTTCTGGCTCTTCTTCTAGATGCGCATCATATTGGCAAGCTTCCAGTCATCAGGGACCTCCCCTGTTTAACCAGGACTGCTGATAGATGATGCAAAGCGGCTTGGCAAGCTCCTGTGCCAGCTCTCTCAGTACTCTCGGGTGGATCCCATCTGGCCCCATAGACTTGTGAGCATCCAGGTGGCATAGCACATCGTTAACTGCTTCCTCCTGGACTATGAGGGCTCCATTCTGGTCCCCATCCCTATCCTCTAGCTCATGGGCCTGAGTACCCTGGGGATGACTGGTCTGGCTATTAAACACAGAGGCAAAGAAGGCATTAAGTACCTCAGCCTTTTCCTTGTCCTCAGTGACAATGTTCCCCGCCACATCCAGCAAGGGATGGAGATCCTCCTTGGCTCTCCTTTTATTGCTGATGTACTTATAAAAGCATTTTTTTATTATCTTTTACAGCATTGGCCAGATTAACTTCTTGCTGGGCTTTTGCTTTTCTAATTTCCTCCCTGCAGGACCTAACAAGATTCCTGTACTCTTCCTGAGTTGCCTGCCCCTTCTTCCAAAGGCGGTAGACTCTCCTTTTTTCCCTGAGTCCCCGCAAAAGCTCCCTGTTCAGCCAGGCCGGTTGTCTTCCCACCGGGTGGTATTATTACACATGGGGACAGCCCGCTCCTGCGCCCTTAAGACTTCCTTCTTGAAGAAGGCCCAGCCTTCCTGGACCCCTTTGCCTTTCAGGACTGCCTCCCAAGGGACTTTTCCAGCCAGCATCCTGAACAGGCCAAAGTCTGCCCTCTGGAAGTCCATGGTAACAGTTTTGCTGCCCCTCCTCTTTATGTCACCAAAAATCAAGAACTCTTTCATATTGTGGTCACTAAGCCCAAGACAGCCTCCAACCATGACATCTCCCATGAGTCCTTCTCTGTTTGCAAACAGCAGGTCAAGCGAGGCACCTCCCCTGGTAGGCTCGCTTACCAACTGCGTCAGAAAGTTATTCTCCACACACTCTAGGAACTTCCAAGACTGTTGCCTCTCTGCTGTGTTCTATTCCCAGCAGATGTCTGGCAAGTTGAAGTCCCCCACAAGAACAAGGGCTGGCAATTGCGAGACTTCTACCAGCTGCTTGTAGAACACTTCATCTATCTCTACATCCTGGTTGGGTGGTCTATAGCAGACTCCCAACAGGACATCCACCTTGCGGGCCTTCCTCCACATCCTTATCCATAAGCACTCGACCTTATCATCACCACTGTTGAGCTCTATACAGTCAAAACACTCCCTAACATACAGAGCCACCCCACCGCCTCTCCTTCCCTGCTTATCCCTTCTGAAGAGCTTATAGCCATCCAGTGCAGCACTCCAGTCATGAGAGTCGTCCCACCACGTTTCTGTGATGGTGACTACGTCATAGCTATCTTGCTGCACAAGGGCTTCCAGCTCCTCCTGTTTGTTGCCCATGCTATGTGCATTGGTGTACATGCACTTGAGATGGGATATCCATTTCACCCCCAACGTTGCCATGCCACCCTTCGGCTCCTCACTAGCGGGCCTGTTTATATCCCCTTCCCCCTTCAAACCTAGTTTAAAGCCCTCTCAATGAGTCCCACCAACTCATGGGTGAGAATCCTTTTCCCCTTTGGAGACAGCTGATCTCCATCAGCTGCCAGCAGGCCCAGTGCCATGTAAACCTCCCCATGATCGAAAAACTCAAAATTCCACCGATGGCACCAGCCTCTGAGCCACCTGTTAATCAGGTGAGTTTTCCTGTTCCTTTCAGCACTCTTAACTGCCACTGACGGGATTGAGGAAAACACTACCTGTGCTCCTGATCCTGCAACCAATTGCCCCAGTGCCCTGAAGTCCCTCTTCATTGCTTTAGGACTTCTCTCTGTAATCTCATCACTGCCAACCTGTACAACCAGCAACGGGTAGTAATCGGAGGGCCTTACGAGATCGGGGAGTTTCCTAGTAATGTCCCTAACCTGGGCCCCAGGGAGGCAGCAGACTTCCCTAGTGAATGGAGTTAAGTCCAGTTGGTGGCCGGTCATGAGCGGTGTTCCCCAGGGATCAATATTGGAGCCAGTCTTGTTTAATATCCTTATCAATGATCTGGATGAGGGGATTGAGTGCACCCTCAGTAAGTTTGCAGATGACACCAAGTTGGGTGGGAGTGTCGATCTGCTGGAGGGTAGGATGGCCCTGCAGAGGGATCTGGACAGGCTGGATCGATGGGCCGAGGCCAACTGTATGAGGTTCAACAAGGCCAAGTGCCGGGTCCTGCACTTGGGTCACAACAACCCCATGTAACACTACAGGCTTGGGGAAGAGTGGCTGGGAAGCTGCCTGGCTGAAAAGGACCTGGGGGTGCTGGCTGACAGCCGGCTGAACATGAGCCAGCAGTGTGCCCAGGTGGCCAAGAAGGCCAACAGCATCCTGGCTTGTGTCAGGAATAGTGTGGCCAGCAGGAGCAGGGAGGTGATTGTCCCCCTCTACTCAGTGCTGGTGAGGCCGCACCCGGAATACTGTGTCCAGTTTTGGGCCCCTCACTACAAGAAAGACATTGAGGTGCTGGAGCATGTTCAGAGAAGGGCAATGAAGCTGGTGAAGGGTCTGGAGCACAGGTCTTATGAGGAGCATCTGAGGGAACTGGGGTTGTTTAGCCTGGAGAAGAGGAGGCTGAGGGGAGACCTTATTGCTCTCTACAACTACTTGAAAGGAGGTTGTAGCGAAGTGGGTGTTGGTCTCTTCTCCCAAGTAGTTAGCAATAGGATGAGAGGAAATGGGCTCAAGCTGCGTCAGGGGAGGTTTAGATTGGATATTAGGAAAAATTTCTTTACGGAAAGGGTAGTCAAGCATTGGAACAGGCTGCTGAGAGAGGTGGTGGAGTCACCATCCCTGGAAGTACTCAAAAACCAGGTAGATGTGGCACTCTGGGACATGGTTTAGTGGGTATGGTGGTGTTGGGTTGATAGTTGGACTGATGATCTTGGAGGTCCTTTCCAATCTTAATGATTCCTAGTTTTTACTTTCATTATAAATAATCCAGCCACCAAGCCAGGAAACATGAAATTGCTACTCTACCCTTAACTGGTTTAGTGGTGGACTTGGTAATGTTAGGTTAATGGTTGGACTGGATGATCTTAAAGGTCTTTTCCAACCTAAACAATTCTATGATTCTATGATTCTAAGTAAGGCCAGGTGAAAGCAAAGGCCTGACTCTTCCCTCATCACTCCTGCACAGGCTGCTTGTAATCAGGTAACAAGCAGTCCTTGTTCTGATGGAAAGAAGAGACTTCAGCTGTAGTGGTATTACAAGGAAGGAAAATGTTTTCACCTACGAAGAGCTGGGAATGTAAATGATAGCCTGAGCAGTCACAAATGTCTACCCACATTGAAAGACTGTGGCTGGCCCTCAACATCCCATTTAGCTACATCAGTCAGATCAGAGATTACAGCCAGAGAAATTCTTGGTTTTCTTACTTCCTCCTCTCCATTTCTTACAGATTTATCCTTGACTTCTTTCTTGAAATTTGGCTTGAGACTTTTTTCCTTTCCATGTTCTGAACATGCATCCATCATGACATGGGCTGGTGTCACACTCTAGGGAATTGTCTATTCTCTCTCTCAGTATTACTTCTTGCCATGATCTTCCGCCTGTGAAAAATGTGTGGATTTTTTTTGTTTGTTTCTTTACCCTAGATCTTCTTGTACTTAGCATCTTTGCTAGCAAAGGAAAGGTCTAAGAAATATGTTCCTTGTTCTGGGAGAAGGATGAATTTAACACTAAAGTAGAGATACACTTAAGCCAGCAGCTGTGGCTGGCTGAGTAAAGATGATGGGTCTGAGTACCCTTTCCCATGGGGTTTCATCTGCCTCTGAATGTTGTGCCTCTGGCCTAATCCATACCATTAAAGGCAAAAACACGTAAAACTCCTCATTGTCCATGACCAAACAATATAATCATCAGGTCACTTTCTGCTCTCTAGTTAGAGAGGTATAATTCCACCGAAGTCAGATTTACACCAATATCAGCGAGAACAAAATTAGGTTTCCCCTATAGTTGCTGTTAACCTTTATCAGCATCACCCAGTAGTACTGAGACGGTAGTATTAGCAAATACAACACAAGGCTGATCTTCAATAGCCATTCTCTCATTTACTTTTTGCTGATTTATTGCTTCACTAATGACACAATAGATTTTCCCATTAGTTTATTATTATTATTTATTATTGGTATTAGTGTTATCCTGCAAGAAAATGAAAATAGAGAACTGACCTCATCTCAGCACAGCATATTATTTTCAGGAATTCAGAAACACTGCACAGAATGGACAGTTTCCATTTCACCAATGTTCAATCACTGGCATTTGTCTTTTGTATCCCAGAGCAATTGCATAACTCTAATATTGACCTTAACCAGAGCCCTTTGTTTCTCACCCTAACAGCCAAAAGCATTAAAAATGCGTGTTTACTTAATTTGTCCTGGCATGCAGTGTAATTACAAGCAGTTTGTTTTCTGCGTTGTAAAATATGGGCTAGAGAAGAAATAAAGTAATGTGGAAAATTAACATTGTGATGTACTGTATAGTGGAATAACACTAAAAACACTTAGCTGTGTTAGTACTAGAGGTGCTATTTGTGTTGTGTGCAAGAGCAATAAAGAATTAAATGCCTGTTTCTAAACTATATTTGCATGATTTTCAACTGCAGTAAAATTAATCTGAGCTGCCTCCAAGTACGAAAGAAAAAAAATCAAAGTGCAAATAGAACTGAGCAGCACTCATGCAGCCTTTAAAGTTGTACTTTTCTATTTTGTGAATTCCAGCACACCGTTTACTGATGTCTGTGATTCTTACAGAACTGGGCCAGACAAATATGTTTAAGGATTCCTATGCTGTGTCTAGCACTCACCAAAGCTGTGCCTTTGCTATGGTTATGGCCATGTCTACAGGACCTTTCTGATGTGACAGCAGGTCTGGACACAGAGGAGGCTAGTGTGGCAAGGTAGTTTGCTAGGCTATTTTCCTTCTTTGTGTCTCTAGAGTAAACACTGCATCTAAATCTAGCATTACTCCACATCACTGCTAATTCCTTCTATGAAAGACTCACTTTGTCCCCTCTCCCTCCTTTATAAATCTCCCCTTTTCTTTGTGAAGTACTAAGTGCTGTCATAATTATAAAAGTATAAATATCAGTTAAAGCCATTAGAGTTAGGGGAGTATCACCTGTTTGTACCAAAATAGCCAAGAAAAAAAATCCCTTCTCTCTCAATTTTTTTCTTCTTTTTTTTTCTTCTTTGTGGAAGAGTTTAGATAATGAAACAATATGGTTCCATTTCCTACCATTTATGTATATTTGAAATGTCAAAAAATTAAAAAGAGCAGGGGAAAAAAGCATACCAAATCACTCCATTATGACTGTAGGAGGATTTTTTTTCCCCCTTTTTTCCTCAGTAAAGCTTTTGCCCCAAAGATATTTGTTAAAAAATAGACCTCTGGGTGAAAGCAAACATTTGAGCCCTTTGTTGTTATTTCAATTTTGGGGTGGTTTTTTTTTTTTTTTTTGTGGGGTTTTGGGTTTTTTTTTTGGTAGAGAACTGCCCCATGCAAAAAATACACAGTTTTCCTAGTGTGAGAAAGCCACTCTCTCTTTGCAGAAAGGTATGCTCAGTCTCCTTGTTCTGGCCTCGGTGCAAAAGAGTTTATCCACTTTGTCATCTGACTCATATTTTTTAATAACAAGCTGGGATGAACCTGGAAGACACAGGAACATTTACAAGCAGTCAAGAAGAAATCCACCTTTAGCCTACTGCAGACTGGAGCTAGGAAAGTCATTAGATTAACCTCTCTTGACAGGTCAGGCTCAGCAAATATTCTTAAAAATAACTCTTCCAGTAATTTATGACCTTTGGGGAGCATAATCAATAGCGTTAAGAGGAGAGGCAGCCAGACAGCACTTCCTGGTAGTAGAAAGTTTCTTGTCTTTGTAATGTTTGCATTCTGTCTGCTTGTATGCAATAAGACTGACTTGCCAGTGATATCATACCCTTTTTACTCCATCAGTTTTAGAGACATACATTTTTATTGTCAATTTACCGTCTCCTCTGTTATTTCATACAGTATCTAATTCCAACAAAAACCAATGCACAAATGTGATTACAAAGTAAGGGGAAAATGCACAGTTCATTTTTTTCCACATTCCCTCTAACATCTCTGGATCATTTGAGGGAGAATGGTCCTCTGCCCCAGGATGTCGTAATGCAAAGTCTTAAACATATACTTCATTTTAATGCACTCATAGTGCTTAATTAAGCACATTTTTACATCCCCCTAAGATCAGCATCTAGGGGAATTTTATGCTCTGTCTCTGTATTTTTTTTTTTTTTTGTAAGATTGGATAAACTATGCAAGATTTGAACATGCAAGTGACAACAATATGTCTGTATTTGTTAATAATTTTAATGCATTTTATCACTGGTGAGATTTCCTCTAGCTTTTTAAATAATAAAGAGCATTGCCCTGCCTATTCAAACATAGAGCCATTCCTTCAGGGCTCAGTACTGAAGTCCCATTTTCTGAAACTGAAGATCCTCAGGAGGATACATTGATTTCAGTGGGGCCTCACATTCACTGTCTACATGCACATGCTCTAGCCACATGGGCCTGCCCAAGGCAGGACTACTGCCCATCTTTCTCTGCATGGACTTCTAGGGACATAGGGAAGGAAGGATACAGCGTGTCACATTGTAATATGACACTGCACTTATTTTGACACCACTCAGAGAATTACTCAATGTTGGCTTTTCCAATGTCCTTGGAATGGAAGAACAGTTTGGAAACTCCAGTGCAAGTGAGCTCATTGGTGACGTCAAGACTGGAGGCAGCCTGGGCTGCAGTGATCACACGTTGGTGGAGTTCACACTCCTGAGGGACATGAGAAAAGCGAGGAGTAAAGTCAGGACCCTAAATTTTAGAAAAGGTATGTCAACCAGAAAAGAAAGGTTAAAGAAAGTGTGACCTCCCTGATAAACAAGAATGGCAACCTAGTATCAACAGATGAGGAGAAGGCTGAGGTACTCAACAACTTCTTTGCCTCAGTCTTCACCAGCAACCTCTCTCCTCACCCCTCCCAAGTCAATGGATCACAAGATGGGGACCAGGGGGGTAAAGCCCCTCCCACTGTAAGGGAAGATCAGGTTTGAGACCACCTGAGGAACCTCAATGTACACAAGTCTATGGGACCTGATGAGATGCATCCCAGAGTCCTGAGGGAATTGGCTGATGTAGTTGCCAAGCCACTCTCCGTGATATTTGAAAAGTCATGGCAGTCAGGTGAAATCCCTGGTGACTGGAAAAAGGGGAATGTTGTGCCCATTTTTAAAAAGGGAAGAAAGGAGGACCCTGGGAACTACCAACCTGTCAGCCTCACCTCTGTGCCTGGGAAGATCATGGAGCAGATCCTCCTAGAAGATATGCTCAAGCACATGGAGGACAGGGAGGTGATTTGAGACAGCGAGCACGGCTTCACCAAGGGCAAGTCCTGCCTGACCAACCTAGTGGCTTTCTATGAAGGAGTGACTGCATCAGTGGACAAGGGAAAAGCAATGGATGTCATCTACTTGGATTTCTGTAAAGCGTTCGACACAGTCCCCCACAACATCCTTCTCTCTGAATTGGGGAGATGTGGATTTGATTGGTAGACTGTTCAGTGGACAAGGAATTGGCTGGATGGTCACGTCCAGAGGGTAGTGGTCAATGGCTCGATGTCCACATGGAGACCAGTGACAAGTGGAGTCCCTCAGGGGTCCATACTGGGACCAGTAGTGTTTAACATCATCATCAGTGACATAGACAGTGGCATTGAGCGCACCCTCAGCAAGTTTGCAGACAACACCAAGCTGAGTGGTGTGGTTGACATGCCAGAAGGACGAGATGTCATCCAAAGGGACCTGGACAAGCTGGAGACGTGGGCCTGTGTGAACCTCATGAGGTTCAACAAGGCCAAGTGCAAGGTCCTGCACCTGGGATGGGGCAACCCCAATATCAATACAGGCTGGGAGATGAAGGGATTGAGAGGAGCCCTGCGGAGAAGAACTTGGGGTACTGGTGGATGAAAAGCTGGACATGAGCCAACAATATGTGCTTGCAGCCCAGAAAGCCAACAGTATCCTGGGCTGCATCAAAAGAAGTGTGGTCAGCAGGTCAAGAGAGGTGATTCTGCCCCTCTACTCTGCTCTGGTGAGACCTCACCTGGAGTACTG
Source organism: Pelecanus crispus (assembly GCF_030463565.1). Lineage (NCBI taxonomy): Eukaryota > Metazoa > Chordata > Aves > Pelecaniformes > Pelecanidae > Pelecanus > Pelecanus crispus. Next base: position 69,214,512 of record NC_134644.1, read on the forward strand.
CATCCAGCTCTGGAGCCCTCAGCACATGAAGGACATGGACCTGCTACAGCAGGTCCAGAGGAGGGCCACAAAAGTGATCCGAGGGCTGGAGCACCTCTCCTATGAGGCCAGGCTGAGAGAGTTGGGGTTGTTCAGCCTGGAGAAGAGCAGGCTGCGAGGAGACCTTATTGCGGCCTTTCAGTACTTAAAGGGGGCCTATAGGAAGGATGGGGACGATCTTTGTAGCAAGGCCTGTTGTGACAGGACAAGGAATAATGGATTTAAACTAAAGGAGGATAAATTTAGACCAGACGTAAGAAAGAAATTGTTTACAATGAGGGTGGTGAAGCACTGGAACAGGTTGCCCAGAGAGGTAGTGGAGGCCCCATCCCTGGCAACATTCAAGGTCAGGTTGGATGTGGCTCTGAGCAACCTGATCTGGTTAAAGCTGTCCCTGCTCACTGCAGGGGGGTTGGGCTAGATGTTCTCTAAAGGTCCCTTCCAACCCAAAGCACTCTATGATTCTATGATTCAAAAGAATAAAAATAATTTAGAAAGAAAATCATTCACATTCATGGTCTCTAGCAGAACCTTTAATACACACTACTTCAGGTCACCTTTGAACACCTAATGGTATCAACTATAGCTGAGAGAAGATACCAGCTTTTCTCCAGAGCTATGGTGAATATGAAAATTACTTTTTTTTCCCCCCTTTCTTTCCACCTTCATTGCCAAGTTGAAGGGGAAACCCGGACAGTATCAACAGTGACTACACAGCTCTGGAGGGCAGCAAAGGGTATGGGGGCCCAGCTGGTTTTCTCCTCAATCCTGCTGGTGAAGGGAAAGTGTGTGTGGCCCTGGAGGGAAGAGGGGCCCAGAAAACCTGGTTAATATTCAGAGATCATCTCCATGAAGTTCAAGAGTGTTCCATCCCAATGAATAGGAAGTTAGACAAAAATGGCAGGAGGCCCGTGTGGAGGAAAAAGAAGCTCCTGGCCATACTGAAACATGAAGTGGAAGCATACAGACGGTGGAAGTAAGCATGGGTAACCTAGGAGGAATGCAGAGACATTGTCCAAGCATCCAGAGATGAAGCTGGGAAAGCTATAGCCCAAATGGTATTGAATCTGGCCAGGGATGTCAAAGACAACAAGAAGGGCTTTTGTAAATACATAAGTGACAAAAGGAAGACTAGGGATAATGTGGGCCCATTGCTCAACAAGGTGGGGAACCTGGTTACACAGGACTTCGAAAAAGGTGAGGTACTGGATGCCATCTTTGCCTCAGGCTTTACTAGCATGACTGGCCTTCAGAAATCCCAGGTCTCAGAGAGCAGGGGGAAAGGCTGGAGCAAGGAAGATGTACCCTTGGTGGAAGAGGAGCAAGTCAGGGAACATTTAAGCAAACTGTACATACATAAGTCCGTGGGCCCTGATGGGATGCACCCACGAGTGCTGAGGGAGCTGGCAGATGTCATTGCAAGACTGCTTTTGATAATCTTTGATGGATCATGGTGGCTGGGAGAGGTGACTCAAGAGTGGAGGAAAGCAAATACACTCCTATCTTCAAGAAGGGCAAGGACGAGGCCCCAGGGACCTACAGGCCTGTCAGCCTTACCAGTCACCGAGGCAAAGGGCTCTGGAGTGGATGCTTGTGCCGGAGCACCCTTGCTAAGGCGGCAAAAAGCGCAGGGAGAGAGCGGGCAGCCTAGCCCCCCGCCTAGAGAGGGAAAGAGCAGGAAAGGGTGAGCTGCTGACGTGGGGCAGCTCTGACTCAGCGTGGGTGGGGCCAGGAGTGATGGTGGCCAAACCCCCCACCTATAAGAGCAGCCCCCAGGGAGCGTGAGTGACCAGGAGCATGGCGACCAGGATGGGCAAACAGGGCGTGGCGTGTCAGGAGGGTGTGGTGCGTCAGTTTGCGCGGCAGTTCGTGCGGGGGAAGGCCAAGTGCCCCCCCTCCTAGTTCCAAAGGGAAACTCAGGCAGTGGTCATTATCCTCCCAGGAGAATACCTGGCAGCTATGGTTACCACTCGCCTGAAAGCCGCCGCCAGAAGGAATGCGGCGACCCAGACGGAGCTCCCGCACAAACATGCAGCCATCCAGGTCGCCGGCTGCAGGGAGTGCCTGAACCTGTCGCTTGTACCGGAGGGCAGCAAATGTCTTCCCTGTGACCAGGTAGATGATCTCCTCGGCCTGGTGGCAGAGCTGAAGGAGGAGGTGGAAAGGATAAGGAGTATCAGGGAGTGCGAGAGGGCAATAGACTGGTGGAGCCGCACCCTACCATCCCTGGGCAGCAGGCGGAGGCCCCACAAGGAGCGGAGGATCGCCTACCCTCTTGCCGGCAAGCAGAAGGAGGGGATCCAAGAGACGGGGAGAATGGAAACCGGTCCCTGGCCGGGGAGGCAGACGAATGCCCTCCCGGCCTCCCTCACCTTCCCAGCTGCCCTCACATAACAGATATGGGGCCCTGGAAGTTGAGGGCCAGGCAAGCAGGGAGGGAGGAGAAGACGAAGGTCCAGCCAGGGGGTTGCCGAGGACCAGTCAGTCAACCCCAGAGATTACGACTGCCCCGTTAAGAAAACAAGGAGGGTAATTGTGGTGGGTGATTCCCTCCTGCAGGGAACTGAGGGCCCAATCTGCCTCCTGGACCCATCCCACAGGGAAGTCTGCTGCCTCCCTGGGGCCCAGGTTAGGGACATTACTAGGAAACTCCCCGATCTCGTAAGGCCCTCCGATTACTACCCGTTGCTGGTTGTACAGGTTGGCAGTGATGAGATTACAGAGAGAAGTCCTAAAGCAATGAAGAGGGACTACAGGGCACTGGGGCAATTGGTTGCAGGATCAGGAGCACAGGTAGTGTTTTCCTCAATCCCGTCAGTGGCAGTTAAGAGTGCTGAAAGGAACAGGAAAACTTACCTGATTAACAGGTGGCTCAGAGGCTGGTGCCATCGGTGGAATTTTGAGTTTTTCGATCATGGGGAGGTTTACATGGCACTGGGCCTGCTGGCAGCTGATGGAGATCAGCTGTCTCCAAAGGGGAAAAGGATTCTCACCCATGAGTTGGTGGGACTCATTGAGAGGGCTTTAAACTAGGTTTGAAGGGGGAAGGGGATATAAACAGGCCCGCTAGTGAGGAGCCGAAGGGTGGCATGGCAACGTTGGGGGTGAAATGGATATCCCATCTCAAGTGCATGTACACCAATGCACATAGCATGGGCAACAAACAGGAGGAGCTGGAAGCCCTTGTGCAGCAAGATAGCTATGACGTAGTCACCATCACAGAAACGTGGTGGGACGACTCTCATGACTGGAGTGCTGCACTGGATGGCTATAAGCTCTTCAGAAGGGATAAGCAGGGAAGGAGAGGCGGTGGGGTGGCTCTGTATGTTAGGGAGTGTTTTGACTGTATAGAGCTCAACAGTGGTGATGATAAGGTCGAGTGCTTATGGATAAGGATGTGGAGGAAGGCCCGCAAGGTGGATGTCCTGTTGGGAGTCTGCTATAGACCACCCAACCAGGATGTAGAGATAGATGAAGTGTTCTACAAGCAGCTGGTAGAAGTCTCGCAATTGCCAGCCCTTGTTCTTGTGGGGGACTTCAACTTGCCAGACATCTGCTGGGAATAGAACACAGCAGAGAGGCAACAGTCTTGGAAGTTCCTAGAGTGTGTGGAGAATAACTTTCTGACGCAGTTGGTAAGCGAGCCTACCAGGGGAGGTGCCTCGCTTGACCTGCTGTTTGCAAACAGAGAAGGACTCATGGGAGATGTCATGGTTGGAGGCTGTCTTGGGCTTAGTGACCACAATATGAAAGAGTTCTTGATTTTTGGTGACATAAAGAGGAGGGGCAGCAAAACTGTTACCATGGACTTCCAGAGGGCAGACTTTGGCCTGTTCAGGATGCTGGCTGGAAAAGTCCCTTGGGAGGCAGTCCTGAAAGGCAAAGGGGTCCAGGAAGGCTGGGCCTTCTTCAAGAAGGAAGTCTTAAGGGTGCAGGAGCGGGCTGTCCCCATGTGTAATAATACCACCCGGTGGGAAGACAACCGGCCTGGCTGAACAGGGAGCTTTTGCGGGGACTCAGGGAAAAAAGGAGAGTCTACCGCCTTTGGAAGAAGGGGCAGGCAACTCAGGAAGAGTACAGGAATCTTGTTAGGTCCTGCAGGGAGGAAATTAGAAAAGCAAAAGCCCAGCAAGAAGTTAATCTGGCCAATGCTGTAAAAGATAATAAAAAAATGCTTTTATAAGTACATCAGCAATAAAAGGAGAGCCAAGGAGGATCTCCATCCCTTGCTGGATGTGGCGGGGAACATTGTCACTGAGGACAAGGAAAAGGCTGAGGTACTTAATGCCTTCTTTGCCTCTGTGTTTAATAGCCAGACCAGTTATCCCCAGGGTACTCAGCCCCCTGAGCTGCATCATTGCCCAGTACATTCACAAGTCTTAAGGAGGAGCTCCGGCAGGCTAGTCTCTAGAGTGGTCCTCCACGTCGAGGCAGGGCTGTGCCCCTGCCAGGACCTAATGTAGGGGGTAAACCACTTCCAATACTAGACAGTGTGAAACTATATTGGTTTTGTCTGGTTCTTTTCTCCCTTCCCTCTGCTAAAATCTTTGTGGTGTGTGGGATTGTATAGGCAGAGGCAATAAATTATGGACCAGATCCAGCTCCCAGTCAAATCCAGAAGCAAACTGGTGCATGACTGGTGCAGGCTTGCAGTAGGGATAATGTTCTTAAATATTTATTTCTATCCTCTCAATGGTATCTCTCTCCCAACTTTTCACCTCACCCTAAACCTCACTCCATGGTGTTGATCCATGTGATCTAAAGGTGGGGTAAATATCTCAAGAGTAACAAAAGAAGGAAAAGGGTTTTAAAGTGACAGAAATAAAGCTAGTATGAGATCGAGGTATAGAAAATTGTCCTGGTTTCGGCTGGGACAGAGTTAATTTTCTTCCTAGTAGCAGGCATAGTCCTGTGTTTTGGATTTAGTAGGAGAAGAATGTTGATAACATGCTGATGTTTTTAGTTGTTGCTAAGTACTGCTTATGCTAGTCAAGGACTTTTCAGCTTCCCATGCTCTGCCAGGTACACAAGAAACTGGGAGGGGGCACAGCCAGAATAGTTAGAATAGCCAAAGGGCTATTCCATACAATATGACATCATGCTCAGCATATAAACTGGGGCGGGGGGGGGGTTGCAGGGGAACAGCGATCGCTGCTCGGGAACTGTCTGGGTATCGGTTGGTGGGTGGTGAGCAATTGCATTGGGCATCACTTGCTTTGTATATTATTATTATTATTATTATTATCATCATCATCATCATTGTTATATTGTTATTATTATCATTACTATTTTACTTTATTTCAATTATTAAACTGTTCTTATCTCAACCCAGGAGTGTTTCTCACTCCTACTCCTCCAATTCTCTCCCCCATCCCATCGTGGTTGGGGAAGTGAGCAAGCGGCTGCATGGTGCTTAGTTGCTGGCTGGGGCTAAACCACGACAAAAATAGATGGCTGAAAAGAGATTCAGTAAGAAAGCTTAATCTTGGTAAGGGCTGTTGATGAGTGGTACAAAAAATGACCTCATAACAGCCTTGATCTTGTCTATAGTTTGTACTGCTGTTAAGTGCAGAAAAAAAATTATTATGACCCTCCAGAACATTAGGAGGCATACCCACTAAAACAAGGGGCAGCACTCTATTTTGAAGGAGTTCTGCTCTATATTGTGTAGTTACTACAGTACTTTATAAATACATACAGCATCCCTAAATAGTGCTGCTTAATCTATGTGAATCACTTCACTTACTGCTGAAATGCAGCTTCCTTTGTTTATATCCAAGCAAGTGCAAATGCTCACTCACCATGATGTAGTTTGCAATACAACAAGTGAGTTTACTTCCAAGAAAGCATCTTGAGTTTGCTGGCCGCATCTCAGGGTCCAACATGTTTTGTCTGCTAATGGGGTTGCCATGCTATGCATTGCCTACTGTAATGTATTTCTAAACAACGTATCATTATTTTTTCTTTCTGTAGGCTAGCTTATTAGCTACTTGCTTTCCCATAGTGGTCATATGCATCCATGCTTGTATATTTTATTCTTAAAAAATATTTTATTCTTCTTTTGAGAGAACTTATTAACCTGGCCATTTGTTCTCAGTGCAGCTGGAGAATTTGCATCACATAGTCTTAGCCTGTGCCGAGTATGAAGACGGAAAATTGTCAGTGCTACATTCCCAGTTTTCTGAATGGAGAAGCACTGTTTTCTAGAATCAAAGGTTCATAAATGGCTTGTAAAAGTTTAGTGAACAGGGCCCATCACCTATTGATCCCCTTGTATTCAATACAATTCACTTTAGTCAATGAGCTCAGTAAATAATGATACTCCTGTTATGAGCATCTTTCCTTCCTTATAAACAACTATTCACTTGTGTCCTGTTATAATGATAATGTCACTGATTTACAGAGGTTGTCCAAGTTACCTTATTAATTAGAAGATGCATTAGGCCTATTGCAAAACATTGTTCTAACTGTGAGCTATCACTGCCCAAGGACCTCTAAAAGACAAAGAATTCCATTTTGCAAAATCTAGTTAACATATCAAAGAGCAGTAAATGTGCAAATTGCTGTCATAAGGAATCTTTTATTGCTTTTCCTTTTCATGATGGCACCCCTCCCCCACCTCTCCATTCTACCCACTTTGACAAGGTCACTCATTGGAAAGAAGAGCAGCTATTTATGTTCTTCAGATGTTTACCTTCAGCAAAAGACACTTCAAAGACTGCTTATGGGACTCTCCTCTCACCCAGCAAACACTTAAAACCCATTGTTGTGATTGATGGGCCCTTCCTGCAGATTTAATAAATATAAGCAGAAGCCAGATCCCTTTTTTAGGCCAGCTGTCTTGAATAATAGGCAAAGAGCTCATGGGTGGCCAAGGTAGAGAGGACTCTTCAGGAAATGCCTAATGATTGTTTGATACCTTTTTGTGAGTGTGTGTTTTGCAAGTTTATTGTTTGAGCTTCCTCAGTACACAGTTATGTTTTCTGCTGCTATGGATGGCAGTTACTTAAATAGATCCTACAGGCTTTTATTGGGAATTTTGTGCATGAGAGTTGCATAAGAGACAAGATAGCCTCATGTCTATTTAGATTTAGATCTAGGCTGAACTGGTTCAGTGAACTGTGAGACTCTCTAAACATAGGACATTATCAGATTGAAAGTAGGTGAAGAATTTCAGAACTGGTACTAACAAACCAGTTGGGGTGCTGGTACTTAGAAAAAGCATCACTTCTAGCTAAGTAGCTAATGCTACAACATCGCAGTTCTGTGACATATTTACAGAGAGACTGAAAATGTGATTGCCTTTTTGTTCAACTCTCTGTCTTGATTTTATATTGAATAGCACCAATATGACATAGTCAGGAACAGTAAGGATGTCAGGTATCTCACTCAGGGGACTGAATCTTATATGTAAAGCTGGGTGGGGAGTGTGGGTTTCATGTGAATGTGGCATGGCAAAGAGCCACCCAAAATCTGTGCTGGCATCTTACACAAAAAGATGTTAACTTTCACAAAAGGATAGGTCTAGAAAAGTTGATTTAAGTCTTCCCTAGGATATTTGCCATGCATCTCAGTCATGACCTGTAAAACTGCTAGTGGCTCATGGGAATAAAAGGTCTTTTGGGTAGAAGATCGGTGAGGGCATGTAAGTTTATTTATTAGCAACAGCTCAAAGCTGAGAGTTGTGTTTTTCAACTACATTATGCTGTACATCTTCCAGTCAAGTGCAAATTTCACTTTCAATTAAAGTGACTATGTTTTGCTGGTTCTGTGTATAGAATTTACCCTAGCTTCCAGCCCTGTGATGAAAGATGTAAAGACTTCGGCATCACTCCTTATTCCTTCCATGGAAAATTCTGAAAATGGGATGCAGAGGCACCGAGGAAACCTTGGTGCTTGGGTCAGTGCACTCTGCCAAGATAGGGAAGACCTAGAGACTCAACAAGGAAAAAATGCACATGCATTTTCTCATGCAACAGGTAGGGTAGGAAGCAGAGAAAATGCTCTACTAGACTGATCTGGGAAGTAAAGGGCATGGAGGGAGTGTTTGTTGGTCAGGGAGCCAGAAGTGCCAGCTGCCTCCTGGCCTAAGGCTATACCTTAACAGCTGCCTCACCTGCCTGCTCTTGGGCAAACAGCTACAGCTGCACTGCAAGTCTGAGTGCTGCAGTGTCTCACAGCAGTGCCTTATGGTCAGCCAAAGGGAGCCTGAGAATCATATACCACCAAGCTGTGTCACACTGTAGCTTGGTGGTGGTGTTTTAACACCAGACACTCCCCCACAACACACCCCCGCCCCAGATTTTATCATTTCTCCACGTGACAGAAATTTGTTCTGCTGGTGGCACCAAGACGATTATAGCCTTTGCTATAATTGATGAAGGATGTACTAGAACAGTGTTCGCCACTTCATTTGCTCTGTATGCCAGCTGCCTATTTGGTGGAGATAAACCCATTATCACAGTGTTAAGCCTAAGGTCCCCAAATAGGACAGTATGTATGTAAAGTCAGTGTCCCTTCCTCAGCAAAAGTTTGTTAAATCTTCCAGGTTCTGCCACCAGTGGCCTGTAACATGAGTTGTGAGAGTTACTCTCTCCTGTTGTTTCCTCTCTGTTAAGAGTTAGCAAATGCTGTGACTTGACTGTTTCCCTAATGTTAGATATTGACTCTTGGCTACTTTCATCCAGCCAGATCTGACCTTCCCCTGTATTTAAAGGTGTTTCCATTATTATTTTGTGCTCTTTCTCTCTATGCTATTGACAGGTAATCAGCTGTCTGACAGAAGTATTATACAATCTAAGGATCCAGGGCTAAAATATATCATTTCAGTGGAGTTCAGCATTTAGACAGGAAAACTATCTGTTTAAAACCTTTGGAAGCTTAATGGTGCACATTTGAAAATTCTGATAGAAAATTTTAAGTTTTAAAAATGGAGAAGTCAAGGAGGTTTCTTCCTTTGTTTCTAAGGATTGAGGTGCAATAACTGCTTAATCTATCTTGGTATAAGAATCTCCCTCAGAGTTTGGGCAGACTAGATGCACCATATGTCCTTTATAACCTCCTCCTGTTAGAGATTCTAGCTGCTACATAACATATGCAAAGGGATTTTTGGTCCTTGATAGGTACAGGACTTGCATAGCTGGTGTGCTCTGCTGCCAAAAAAGATTATAAATTTGACCTAGATCATAAAAAGGGATTTCAGGGACCCCCAAGAGAAACGGGGTGAATATCACCATCCAAGAGTGAGCTGTGAAAGTTAACATTTGCAACTTGGGCATATGTCTTCCATATAAGTTATGAACCTGTTCAACAAAACCTTCCATAAGACATGAGCCTATTTTTCTTTTGTCACTAGCAGGAAAATAAAAGAGGATGAAGTCAGTCTTTAAATGTGTCCTTACACCTCTTAAATTAATGGAGTTGGATGGAAAGCATTAAAGATGTCTGCAAGCTTCATTCAACACTGCTGATGTCTACTGTCTACCTCTTCTGTTATCCAACACTCCCCTTATGAAAAAGTCTTAAAGAATTTAATGAATAATGACACACACACCCCTCAAATATTTTAAGTAACATACAATTAAGTAACCTGCAATTTTATAGCTAGGTTATTGTTCTCTATTGATTAGTATAGAATGTTTTCCCATTTCTCTAAAAAGGATAGAACTAAATTTAGAATTGTAGTAAATTTTAAGTCTCATTTGTTATCCACATACTTTATAGGTTCTGTCTGTTAAATGCTAGAAGGTATTTTCTAAAATGGCCCAAAGAAAAGAGACTCCATTTGAAAAAGCACATAATGATCGGCAACACTCTTTGGTCCATAGACCTTCCACATCAACCTTTGAATTCCCCAGTACTAAGTTACCATTCATGCTTACCTGTAGTTCCTAAAAAATCATCTGAGGTTTCTAGTCTAATCTTTATCCCATTAGATAGATTTCTTTTAGCAAAATTTCTTGAATTATCTGTTACAGATGCATTTCTTTAAAAGAATAGCTGCATTAAAATGTGTTCTCTTCACTCTCACAAGCTGAGAACATTAGACGATACCTGCAGAAAAATTAAATTACAACCTGAGAAGTTGATTGATTTTCCAGTGAAAGTATAGTAAATTTTGTAACATTACAACAGCAATTCCTAAACACATTCTGTTCAGTTAAGGAGAAATCTACTGGAATCAAAAAACAAGCTGGAAATTCACTTTCAAACTTCTCTTAAATTATTTCTTTTCTCCTTTTCATTAATATTTCCTTGTAAACATAGTATTTTCAAAATACCTTAGGCAAAAACTTTACTTCAGTGTGCAAGCTTCATATGAACAGATATTTTCTTATGGTAGGTAGAAAGGTTTTGTGTAGCTATTGCAGAGAATATGAACCTTGCTTTAGGGTCTCCAGTGAGGTTTATAATGTTAAAATACTACACTTCCTTTTCCATTTGCCATATATGCAATTAAAAGAACAAATTCTGAAGTTCACAAGTACATAGTATAGTCTCCTCAACTTGACAAATTAATTTTATGGGGTTCGTTATGCCAGAAAACTAGGGTTTGCTACCCCACTGTGAGAATTTTTGTATGTCACTTTTTATATTGTCAATCATTTGTTTATTTAAAATGCATGTAATATTCAATGGCAACATTCACAGTTGTACCCTGCACATTTTTTAAGGTTTCTTTTGACACTGCGTAATGAAATTTTAATGTCTTCAATGTAAGACTTCAGGGATATCAAATATTTCCCAATAAGTTCTCTTTGTTATATTTTCAGACAGGTACCTAACCAGAAGCAAATTCCTGGGCTGGTTCCATTGAAGATTTTTTTCTTAGGTGTACCATCCATCATAATATCTTACCAAATACCTCATAAATAAAAAAAGTCTTCACCTGTTAGGTATAGGAAGTGCATTTATAAAGCTAATTGGAACTCAAGTATTATGTAAATATCCGTTTCAGAAAAGTTTTAATCTGGAAGAAAATGAGTGCAATTCTTGCTCTAACAGCCCAGTAGATTAAGACATTGTCCTGAATATCTGTACGCAAATCCCCTGTCAGCTTGATTCAGAGGTATCTGGGATGAGACTTTGTTTATATTGCAGGCAGGTTTAGGGTTTTGGACCACTGCATCTCATATCCCTGAAAAATAGTCTCATCTGAAGATGACTTTTCCACGTCATCTGAAGCAAAAGGCAGAGACTTCTGTATGAAAATAGGTATTTTGACATATTTCCACTTTCCAGGAACCTTTACAAAGCTTTTCATGCAATGCAAAATGGGACAAACCTTGAACTTGCAGAACAAGCTGTGGAGTTAAGTTGTAATCTTATGCTTCAAGATCTCTAAAATGTTAATTTCTAAAATATTTTCTAAAAAATGCACAGCTATTGTAAAAGCAATAATCCTTTACATCTTCTTTGAGGGGCTGTATGACCTAGTGGGTCTTTTCCATTTCCAATTCCATCCATTCCTATGACAAACTGTAAACAATGCTGAGTACTGGTTTTTGTCACTGAGAAGCATTTGCGGTATGTAACATTCTTACTGAGCAGTGCCTAGTAACATATATATTCATTAGCCATGAAATCTTATTTGAGGCTCTAATACAAAACTTAAACACTGGAAGGGTCTATGCCCCAACTGATGGTCTATCTTAGCCTCATATATTAGGCCCTAAGCCTGAATCCAAATCTAAGCAGAATTTTAGGAAAGTTTGGACTGTCTTTACATCCAAAGTCTTAGCCTTTTAATGCATGCATACAGTTGAAGAAAGGTTCTGCAAGTCACTTTCATCTTCAACTCTGAGATAATGAGATCTCACAGCAAAAACATGAGATAACCAAAGCAGGCTGAGCATTGTTTTGGCATTTTTGTGTATGCAGACAATATTACTCACAGCACTGATATTCAGATCCTACCAGGCCAGATTCTGATACTTAGACCCCTAGTAAGTAATATTCCCATATAATTCTCACTGAAGCAGTGACATAAATATCCACTCTGCCCAATATAAAGGGGTAAAAATGAGTCCTCTAATATTTGCAGAAAAAAGTGCTTAGGAAATGGTGAGAGGAAAGATACATGTGCAGTAGTTTGCAGAGCACATTAGTTTCAGCACAGCATGTGTTTAACCATGTTTAACCATGTTCACACAGCCTTTTTTGAGCTCTCAGCCTGAGCAGAGTTAGTTAACTCCTGCCCTCAGAACGCTGTTGTGTTAACACTAACTGAAGTGCCACGCACCTAAGCTGACTGCGGGAGCAGCCTGACCTCTCTGAAAATTAGGTCGGAAATTAGTTTTTATTTTACTCCAGCTCAGCTTACAAGAGAATAATTTTCAGAATTTTTGCAATTAAAATACTTTCAGTACAAAAGGTCAACTTTGCAGAAACACTACCATTTAAGCATAGGGCCTCTTGCTGTTCTGCTGATGGCTTGAGTTAAGCAATGGGAACTGCAAAAACAACCTAGGACATATTTGGTAACACTCTTTACCCCCATCACTCTCCATCTTCTTTTCCCCATGCTTTACTTCCCCAGCAGCCAATGACAGTTAAATCTATGGATGCAAAGAACTCACCTCACACCACTCTGCTGTAATTATAACTTTGCTGCCGACTTCCAGATCTGACAGGCTCCGTCTTGTCTGCCCCTTGATGCTGTGGCATTTATTTACAATCTCAATAACATCTTGTGGAAAATGAATTGTACTAGTGCCAAGGAGCAGAGATTGATATATTGTGAAATGTTAGGAGGAGCAGATATGGGGAGGCAGAGAATAAGAGACTAAGATAATGGACAATTATGCTAATTTTTCAAAGATCTTTAGGAGGTGACATCCTTTGCATGCCAAAAAAAAAAAAAAGTTTAACAATTAAACATAAGATGCAAAGAGAGGAAATAAACTTTCAGAAGAACTGATGGATTTTTTTCCTCTGTCCAAATGCATTTTCTGAACAAAATTTTTTAGAACTTTTTTTTTTTTTTTTTGCATGAACACCCATTTATGGGAAACTCAGATATAAAATATCGTACTCTAGAGAGCATAAGGTTTTTCAGTACCATTGCACTGGGTTTTCTAAAGGCAAATTGCAGATCAGTTCAAGCTGGAATGCCATTTATCCCTCAATCATACTGCGAGGACTACATTTTCTGGTCTGTGGATTTGACAGTGCTTCCAAACTCTCAACTCCATGTGTACATCCTTATTACATCTCAATCCCAAGTCAAGGCAAGCTCCAGAAGACACCACACACGTCTCTAGCCCCTCCCAAAACTACCCTCACCCCCACTGAGTGCCCTGGTTACTGTGAGAAGGAAAAACAGCCGTTTAGAGAGGAAGGCATCTTTAGCACACAGCCATTGCACCAGCTAGACATAACTACAGAGCCCTTTGTGAAGGCCTAGTTTCTGCACCCCCTGCCCTCCCTTCCTTCTGCTCCTCAAGCATGGCTGCTGTATGGGGTGCCAGGTGGTACAGCCTGCTGTAATGGTTTATTTCTCCAATTTGGACCTGCATTCTGTGACATCTCCATCAGAATGAGTGTTTCTGGAAGGGAAAGGACCATGGGCTACTTTCCTTTCACAAATGCACAGGTTTTGAACAATATCTGCTTGAAGAGATCCTTACCACCTTGGAAGCTGTACTCATGGCTAGCGTTCAGCCCAGAGGCTGAGATCCCTCTTTCTAGCTTCTTTTTAGCACCATTATGTGCAATCCAGTTACCCAAACAGTGTAGATAAACCAAGGCAGTGTGACCTTTTCTACATAGTTGTGACGTTGGTTTCCTATGGATCTTATGTTATGTATGGGAAACTAGTGATCTGTCAAAATTGTTTTCTTTATTAATAAACTTCATAAAACCTGTAAGCAAAGCTTAGTGTTGTCTGTGTCATTCCCTGGGTGCAGCAGAAAATGTTTTACCTTGCCAAACAACGCTGTGTTCCAGAAATGCCATCTCTCCAGTGCAGTAATCCTCACATTTCTTACTTGTTTGGCAAGAACAACGAATTCTGAAGCAGGGTATAAGCTAAAAGGAGAAGTTTCCAGTTCTCAAAGTAAAAAAACAGAGGAGTTTCCAAAAGATATCAGCTTGTGCCATTTTCCTCTTCGGGAAGTTCTTTGAGGTATTCAGTTAACACTCCAGAGCCTGAGGCTGAGCTTGGTTATGATACTGTAAATCAGGGTAAATCCACTGTTGGCATCGGTGGACTTAAAGTAGTTTGTGTTACTGTAGTGATCGTGGTTCTGTCAATCAGATTCCCTTCTTATTTATGCTACGTATAATATTATTTTCCAGATGGGCTTAAAACTCTTTTGGCAGTTGTGTATGGTGGGAGCACAGTGATTTTTTTGTTTAATTGTAGGAAGCTAAAGAGTAATTTCCTGCTCCCTGTACTTGACAGGAAGTTTAGTGTGATCCCATGCGAGTGCAGCAATCGGTGACCTGTGAGAGACTTCACCATTGGCTGGGAGAATAATTCTGGGGGAAGAGAAGTGCCGCTCAAAGGGGGAGGAAAGAGAAGTATTTCTCAAAGCCGGCTCACAAGACAGATACAGTTGCCAGCTATTACAGGACCAGTCTGTGTGCAGAATCCTGCTCGGTGCTTTCAGCCACTGCTGCTTGCTATGAATACACACAGACAAAGAGGAAATAGAAAAGAATCGAGGAAACTGAAAGTGCTAACGTATGCAGAAAGAGTGCAATGTTCCCAAACAAGACACAGCACCAGTGATCTTCTAAGCAGGCTCACCCACTGGACTGCAGCCAAAATAATCCCCCCTTAGGTTTGTTTTTTTTCTCATAAAGTGACTGCAGTTTTGAAGACAAAGCCCATGAAAAGTAAATCCTGTTCAGATTTTGGAAATTGATTAATGATTAAACATATTTAGATTGGTCCCTTGCAAAGTAGTAAAGATTTGCTGATGACACAGTTGCATTCTTAAGGGAAACGGATGTTAATTGCTGTCTAGACATTTTATTACTACAGTGGGGCACTAGCCATTGACCATCTCTCTTTTTTCTTTTTCTTTTTTTTTTTTTTTTACACATTAAACTAGAGGTCAGGCTAAATTGTTTGTTTGTTTCTGTAGAAGATAACAATGTGGTTTCAGGGTGGTATGTAACTGAGAACTTTGAGATACCAATCATATCTCTTCTAAAAGCAGTGCAGTAGGAAGTGACAAATGCTCTACCATTTTTCAAGTTATATTTTTCTGATTAAAAAATGCAACTGTGTCAACTGCAATTTTAACAGATCCCTCTCCTTCATACAGTACAAACATTCAGCAAGTCCTCACCTCTCTGCCTTTGTCCCTCTTGGAACATAGTGGAGTAATTGTTTAACCAGCTTCAGTACTAGGTAGGATGCTTTGACTTTGCATACATAAAATGCTACAGCGCATGTTTTAAGTTCAAGCCAGTGTCATATTTTGCTGAGATGAAAAGACTAATGACTATTTGTTCTGCTTGTCTAGCAAGCAAGCAGTTAAAGATTAATTCAGATGAAATGTAAAACTCGTCATCGATAGCCCTCAACACAGGAGAATATACTCTAAGTCAGTTGGCCTGATTCTGATCTTACCTCAGTTTTGCATCAGTATAAATCTGTTGCTGCCAGCCAGCTTGATCCTGATTTACATCAGGGTAAGCAAAATAAGACTACTGTTTTCACAAGGTTTGCTTATGCTGCTAAGTGATGCTGATTTACTCTAATGAGAACACAGCTGCGTTTCACAAGCCAGGTGAGAGGATTTACAGTAGTGGCTCTTCCTAGAGAAAAAGTGAGTAAGTGATGGGAATAAAATTATGTTGGTCCAAAAACCACACTGTTGATTCGAACAGCACTGTTGAGCAATGAGAGTGACAGCAGGTGACACACTGCCCACCTGTTCTAAATGCTAAAGTTCATGGTTCAAACTTGTCAGCTTATTGTATTTAAAAGAGACATTCCTGCAATTTCCCTTCATCATGCATTTGCCACCCAGTTCTACTGTCCCTCTTCTGCACCATTAACATAGTAAAATCAGATCCTTCAATTTCAGAGACCATTTGCTTGTCTGACTGACTAGCTGACCCAGGTACAGGAGGCCATGCAATCAGGGAGAGCCTGTGATGTTCTGGTGCTGTTGAGAAAGGTCTACCAGGAGTCACACTCTCCGGCTGTAGTCCCACCTCCTTCATGTAACAACACAGCAACCTCACCTACAACAGAACAGAGGGATGTTGTGAGGTCCAAGGCTTACAATAAGATTTTTTTTTTAAATGCTACACTGAAAATCATCTTTAAGTAGTTCTTTTCAGCAACAGAGATTGAACTGCTTTGCTCAAATAGCCATTACCACTTTCCAAGAATGCAAAATGAAGCAGAAAAATCAAGAACCTTGAAGAAAAAATAGCTTCTCTCTGAGGAAAAGCCACTGAGAAGAAACCTTTACCAAAAAAATGAAAGATCATGCTTCAAATATATCACCTCAAATGTTCCTTTCCAGTTTTGCAAGGAGTTCCTCACTGTACTGTGGCAGCTTTGTACACATCTGACTGGTTTAGAAAGAGTGCCTGAAAGAAGGTCACAGAATAAACCTAATGCCCACAAATTCAACCAGCCTCCCTGTTGTCTCTGTCACTTTCTTCTTCAGAGAACTTTTCTTTCATCAGAAGTTACAACTCTGACTTCTTAGGTTCTCTTAACTCATATCAAGATCCAGAACCACAAAACCCTACTCCCACAGCATTTTGAGAAGCCAAGCTCCTGTGTAGC
This sequence comes from Pelecanus crispus, assembly GCF_030463565.1. Taxonomy (NCBI): domain Eukaryota; kingdom Metazoa; phylum Chordata; class Aves; order Pelecaniformes; family Pelecanidae; genus Pelecanus; species Pelecanus crispus. Next base: position 69,231,310 of record NC_134644.1, read on the forward strand.
ATTAAAAGAATTTATAAAATTGCACACAGAAGTTACCACAGAAGTGTGAAGGGCATTGTTGGCACTGGTGTGATAAAACAGTGTAAAAATAGTGGCAATAATAAATTACAGAAGGCTGAAAATAAACTTTAGTACCATTTTTAAGTTTATTTAAGATCAGGATTATTTTCAGTGACAGACATCTCCAAACTCAGCATGCATTGTAGGGATTTGCCTGCATTAGCAAACAGTAAATATTGCAGGTAAATTATTGCAACCCCCTAATCTAAACACAGCTAAACCAGTAGACCATGGTCTCAATTCTGTCAGTAATTAATACAAGCTGAACAGGTTGTCTTCCCTGCTTTTCTTTTGCTCAGGGTTGCCAGATTTTGCCTTGTTTCAGACAGAAGAGTTGGCAGAGCACTCCCCTGAAGTTTGTCTGGTTCCTTTGGCCAGGGCTGTGTTAGGGAGCCTGTCTGAAGGTCTGCCAGATCCCACATGGACAGAAGCAAGGTGCTGGGGAGGGTAGCGACTGTTTCAGTAGACACAGATAGATCTAGAAGATGTCTGTCTATAGTCTAAGACTATAGGCAGAAGTCCATTTCACAAGCAGCTCTGCAGATAATTATTATATCCTTTCCCACTGTTCAGCACCCTTATTGCACCTCTCTGGCATAGACCACTATCAGCTCATTTTTGCTGGCAGAGCTCCAAAATCCTCTTCAGGTAAAATCAGCTAGGTTAGCAGTAACCAGGGGGGCTGAGCCCAGCACATTGGTTTTTCTTGAAGGATATTAGGAAGCACCTATACAAATCCATTGTAATCTTCAGTTAGTGAAGAATGACAGCACCTGGAGCAGTGCTGTCTTCAACCAGACAAGTTGTACCTGGAAGAGCCTTAGAAGCGACAAACATTAGAGGTTTGCCCAGTTTTAGTTAGGCAAATTTAAAATACATCTATGCTAAACTGCAAAACTCTGTGGGCCTAGATGTCATCCTCTAGGCTTGTAAAGGTCTAACATGCAGCAGTGGAGGAAGGGAGAGTAACGAAGAGGAGGAGCAAATTCTTTATCCTGTAAATAAGTGGCAAATTTAATTATTTGCTGTGCTAATTAACCAAATATGCTAGGCCTCTCTGTTTCAATAAGCAAATAATCACTTCAGAGCTGCTGGTGCTAACTAGTCACCTCCTCAATGTTAAACAGGATGTCTATTCTATTAAAGAAGCCCTTTCAGGCAAGAGAGAAGCATGTTTTGACTGGAAAATGCCGATCATGTGAAGGGGGGCAGTGAGGCAAAGGATGGTGGTGAGGGTGATGGGTAATAATATTCCCCGGATTATCTAAGAAGTGAGGTTTTCTCTCTGACGGAAAAGAAGGCAAAGAGGAAGTCACAATTTTAGACAGTTTGAACAGATGGTGACCACCCTCAGTCAACATTCTCGTAAAAATGGCTGTGTACCTTTTTTTTCCCCTCAGTATATACAGAGAGAAATAAAAAGGGGAAAGGGAAACAAAAGGTCAGTGGAAAAGTGCTTAAGAAGGCAAAATCTGTGTGAGCGCATGAAGGGAGGAGGAGAGAGAGAAAGAATGTCATCTGACTTCCACTGCTTTTTATGCTTTTTCAAATTTCTCTTTCTTCCCTATCTGGACGTTTCCAACTTTTCAGTCTCTTGCATCCTGAATGCTCAGTGGTTGAAACTCTGTAAATATTAAGCCATAATCAACACGGTACCAAAGAGGATTAGAGGGGATGTGGTTTTAGGCCACTTTGATGGTCTTTGGATCCTGAAGCAAGCAAGGAACTCCTTTAGTCTCTGTAAAAGGCAGAGCAGAGAAGCCTGAAAAGTCAGTGGATATTTTTGCCCCACATTCAGAGATCGGCACCTCACACAACACAGGTTCATGGATGGAGATGAAAAACATTAGTTCTTGGTAGGTTACAACACTGCTTGGTAGGTTGCAACATTGCAACATTGCTTGGAAGAAAAAGAAGCCTTGATGGGGTTGTTCATTCAGAAAATAACATGATGGTGGGGCATGTGTTGCTCAGCAATTGCTCCCATCCCATTTGTCTAATAGAGGTCCTCCCTTGCAGTGTCTTGCAGTATAATCTGAGGCTCAGCACAACCCTTCATTTCAAGACCCTTATGCATCTCCCAACACAGCGGAAAATAGGCTGCCTCTGGACAGCATCTGGGACCTTGCAGAAAACCTGAAACTGCAGGCAGCAGTTGACTGAGGATCAGTTAGAGATTTACTTCACTGGAACAGAGACACTGGCTCGTGCACGGCATTCACATAGAAAAAGAGGTGAATTTGGGATACTGAGTGTAGGTGGTGTTGAGGACAGCAGATGAATCAACAGAGTACATGATAATATATGCAATCCAAGAGGTGAACAAAGACTGAAAGCAAGAAAGAGTAATAGGGGTTGGACAGGGGAATGGTATGGCCTGGTTAACTGGCAAAAGCAGGCTAACTTTGTAAAAAAATAAACTACTGTTAAAATAAAGCTATATCTTGGCAATATTTCAAGCTTGGAAGCTACAGCTAGACACACTCAGACTGAAAATACAGCAATATTTTTTCACAGTGATGGGTGACAAATGACAAGGCCAGGTAACATACAGTCATGGTGGGTTTTCCATCACTTGAAAAAAAATAAAGATTCATTGCATTTGAAATTATATGCAGGAGTTAATTAATGAAATTCTGAATCTTGATTTGTAGAGGTAATCCAGCCACTAATAGCTCCTTTTCCCCTTAATGTTCAGGAATATGCATAAGAGACTGGAGAGGAAAAATTACTGTAAGTGAGCAAACATAGAAGCTGCTATAATATTCCACACTATGTCAAAGGTAGTAAGATGTTTGAATCCAAGCAACACCAACCACACTGTCTCCTTTGTAGCAGGATAGCAGGCAGCAAGCTAGAACCACATTTGAAAGTCTTGATTGTGCTTAGTCTTAAAGGTAATAGGATAAGCCTCAACAATATTTTTTAAAGGGTATTTTATTTATTAAATGCTGATATTTCATATATTTCCAAACGCTTTTTAAATACTGTTGTAAAATATGCTTACAAAGACCTTATATCTCATGGAATCATAGAATCACCGATTTAAGATCACTAAGTCCAACCATTAACCTAGTACTGCCAAGTCCACCACTAAACCATGTCCCTAAGCACATCTACATGTCTTTTAAATACCTGCAGGGATGGGGACTCAACCACTTCCATGGGTGGCCTATTCCAGTGCTCAACAACCCTTTTGGCGAATAAATATTTCCTAATACCCAATCTAAACCTCCCCTGGTGCAACTTGAGGCTGTTTCCTCTCATCCTATCACTTGTTACTTGGAAAAAGAGACTGACACTCACCTTGCTACAACCTCCTTTCAGGTAGTTGTAGAGAGCAATAAGGTCTCCCCTCAGCCTCCTCTTCTCCAGGCTAAACAACCCCAGTTCCCTCAGACAGTCTTCATAAGACTTGTTCTCCAGACCCTTCACCAGCTTCATTGCCCTTCTCTGAACATGCTCCAGCACCTCAATGTCTTTCTTGTAGTGAGGGGCCCAAAACTGGACACAGTATTCCAGGTGCGGCCTCACCAGCACTGAGTAGAGGGGGACAATCACCTCCCTGCTCCTGCTGGCCACACTATTCCTGACACAAGCCAGGATGCTGTTGGCCTTCTTGGCCACCTGGGCACACTGCTGGCTCATATCCAGCCGGCTGTCGACCAACACCCCCAGGTCCTTTTCAGCCAGGCAGCTTTCCAGCCACTCTTCCCCACTTATATATAATTATTATATCCTTTCCCACTGTTCAGCACCCTTATTGCACCTCTCTGGTGCAATATAAGCCTGTAGCGTTGCATGGGGTTGTTGTAACCGAAGTGCAGGACCCAGTACTTGGCCTTGTTGAACCTCATAACATTGGCCACGGCCCATCGATCCAGCCTGTCCAGATCCCTCTGCAGAACTTACTTTCCCTCAAGCAGATCAACACTCCCACCCAACTTGGTGTTGTCTGCAAACTTACTGAGGGTGCACTCGATCGCCTCATCCAGATCATTGATAAAGATATTAAACAGAACTGGCCCAAATACTGAGCCCTGGGGAACACCACTTGTGACTGGCCACCAACTGGATTTAACACCATTCACCACAACTCTTTCTGCCCAGCCATCCAGCCAGTTTTTTACCCAACAAAGAGTATACCCATCCAAGCCATGAGCAGCCAGTTTCTCCAGGAGAATGCTGTGGGAAATGGTGTCAAAGGCTTTACTAAAGTCTAAGTAAACAACATCCACAGCTTTTCCCTCGTCCACTAAGCAGGTCACCTTGTCATAGAAGGAGATCAGGTTAGTCAAGCAGGACCTGCCTTTCATAAACCCATGCTGACTGGGCCTGACCACCTGGTTGTCCCATACATGCCATGTGACAGTGTTCAGGATGATCTGCTCCATGACCTTCCCTGGCACCAAGGTCAGTCTGACAGGCCCGTTGTTCCCTGGATCCTCCTTCTGGCCCTTCTTGTAGATGGTTGTCACATTCTAACCTCCAGTCAACTGGGACCTTCCCGGTTAGCCACGAGTGCTGATAAAGGATTGAAAGTGGCTTAGTGAACACTTCCGCCAGCTCCCTCAGTACCCTTGGGTGGATCCCATCTGGCCCCATAGACTTGTGTGTGTCTAAGTGGTGTAGTAGGTCACTAACCATTTCCCCTTGGATTATAGGGGCTTTGTTCTGTTCCCTGTCCCTGTCTTCCAGCTCAGGAGGCTGGGTACCCAGAGAACAACAGCTCTTACTATTAAAGACTGAGGCAAAGAAGGCATTAAGTACCTCAGCCTTTTCCTCATCCTTTGTCACTATGTTTCCCCCCTGCATCTAATAAAGGATGGAGATTCTCCTTAACCCTCCTTTTGTTGCTAATGTAGTTACAGAAACATTTTTTTATTATCTTTTACAGCAGTAGCCAGATTAAGTTCTAGCTGGGCTTTGGCCGTTCTAATTTTTTCCCTGCATAACCTCATGACTTGTAGTCCTCCAGAGTGGCCTGCCCCTTCTTCCAAAGGTCATAAACTCTCTTTTTTTTCCTGAGTTCCAGACAAAGCTCTGTTCAGCCAGGCCAGCCTTCTTCCCCGTTGGCTCATCTTTCAGCACATGGGGATGGACTGTTCCTGAGTCTTTAAGATTTCCCTCCTGAAGAATGTCCAGCCTTCCTGGACTCCTTTGCCCTTCAGGACTGCTCCCAAGGGACTCTGTCAACCAGGCTCCCAAACAGGCCAAAGTCTACCCTCCAGAAGTCCAAGGTAGCAGTTCTGCTGACCCACCTCCTTACGTCTCCAACAATCAAAAACTCTGTCATTTCATGATCACTATGCCCAAGACAGCCTCCAACTATCACATCACCCACAAGTTCTTCTCTGTTTGCAAGCAACAGGTCCAGCAGGGCATCTTCCCTATTTGGCTCACTCACCAGCTGTGTCAGGAAGTTACCTTCCACACACTCCAGGAACTTCCTAGACTGTTTCCTCTCTGCTGTATTGTATTTCCAGCAGACATCTGGTAAGTTAAAGACCCCCATGAGAATAAGGGCTAGCGATTGTGAGACTTCTCCCAGCTGCTTATAGAGTATTTCATCTGCCTCTTCATCCTGGTTGGGTAGTCTATAACAGACTCCCACCATATCTGCCTTGTTGGCCTTCCCCCTGATTCTTACACATAAAAACTCAACCCTTTCAGCATCATCATTAAGCTCTAGACAATCAAAGCATCTCCTAACATACAGGGCTACCCCACTGCCTTCTCCTTCCTTGCCTATCCCTTCTGAAGAGTTTATAGCCATCCATTGCAGCACTCCAGTTGTGCAAGTCATCCCACCATGCTTCCATGATGGCAACAATATCATAGTTTTCCTGCTGCACAACAGCTTCCAGGTCCCCCCATTTGCTGCCCATGCTGTATGGGCATGGCATGCCTTGGCACAGATGCACTTCAGTTGGGCTATTGATCCTGCCACCTTTTTGGTGGGAGAATTCCTAATTCCTACGTGACCATTCTTAGACACTTCTGTAGTTTCTAACACATCAATAACCCTTGTGTCTTTGCTGCTGCATGGATCTCCAACCCCTACCTCCACTGAGACGGCAGACTGAAGGACCTTGCTAGCACACCGTCCCTCAAAAATTGGCATGACGGCTTATCTCTAGTGAGCCTGGTTTTATTCTGGTTTTATTATTTCTAACTGTCTGCTTCCTCAATGCAGTAAATTCAAGTGTAGCTTTTAAAAACTGTTATTCATAGAGTCTTCATTCAACAAAGAAAGGGAGCTTATTTTATCATGATATTCTATTAGAAGAAAAGTGAAATTAATATTTTGCTATAATTCTCATAGCTTCAAAAATAAATTTTAAAAAATCTCAAAGTGTAAAAGAGAAACATTAGGAATAAATTTTGAGCTAATGTATTAAACTTTAGAGCATTTCAAAAGGCATCCTCTCAAGCCCTACATATTCTCTGTTGTCTGCTGCAGATGCCAGTAAGTGCAAAGTTTATATCCACCTATGTTCTCTGCATGTCAGCAATCTCTCCTTTCTGAAAAATGAAAATGACCCACTTATCCAAAGCCCACAGACAAAACACTCAGTGACTCTTGAGTCAACACAGGAGACAAGCAAGGCATTCCAGCTGAACTGCTTCCCCAAAGGAGGAGACAGGATGAGGTTTTATGAAGGCTACTGTATTCCACCAAAGATGGTTCAGCTAAAAACAATAGAAAGTCTTTGGGGACAAGAATTCAGCAAAAGTCCCCCGAAAAGAAACACCTTGGTGGATAACAAATCTATCCAGCCCCGTAAGTTAGTTTTTGTAACATATGCTCAAAAATAAAAATTAAACTTCATGCTTGAGGTTACCTACTCCTTAGGTAAGAGATTAGGATGACAGTTACAGAGATCAGATTATGACCCTACTGCAGGGTTTGTGCACATTTCTCTGAAGCTTCTGCTGCTGCCCACTGTTTCAGACCATGTGCTTGACTGGATGGACCTGCAAAAGAGCCAGTGCAGCAGTTCCTGAGTCAGATATTGAAGAATGTCATTAGAAGGATGTCTGGGAAGGGGGAAGCAGAGCAGAGAGCAGAAGCTGATGTCAGGAGCTGGGAAGCTGGTAACCAATGCAGTTTTTGTCAGGTCCTTTTGCTCAACATAGTGCAAACTGACAGATCCATCAGAAAATTAAACTTGCAAAATTCATCAGCTTGTCTGATACTTGTTTAGACAGCTTCAGTATGAACATGTGGTGAAGAAATTCTGACAGGGAAATAGCCCCCGAGATAAGTAACATCAAAATGACACTAACAGGAACTCCCTCTATATTGAACTGTTCTGCAGTATAAGGAGGAAAAGGTAGTTCAGAGGTCAAATAAATCTCTTCCCTCCCTAATTTCTGTGATTGCAAACTTTCTATTATCATTGGCCAATGTTAGAGAGTGAATTAAAGCCCTTAAAACTGTTCACACTTTTTCTGAGAAATCTAGGTCTTACGAGTACAGAGTGGACTACAGTACAAAAGTTTTACTGGGAACATTTTTTGAAGTATTTTACTAAATTTTATGTACACAGGCCAGGTGCACTTATTTCACTCCTTGTACCACAGACTCATTTTTGCTTCTGTATTGGTACTGAGCCAGTTCCTGAAAAGCCCCAAGTCACCACCACACAAAATGGTAGAAATGAGAAGCTAATGGTACAGTTCAAAGTCCAAAGTGCACCTTCTTTTTTAACAGGCATGAGGCCAGACTCTGCCCTCCTATGCTACTTAATGCAAGTACTCTGAATTCAAATGTTGAGCAAAGAAGATGTAGGTCCTTTAGTAGAATTGGAAAGATTCACTAGCTGTGAGATTAGAAACGGGTTCAAACTAGCTGACTGAAAGAGGCAGTGCACACTATATAGAGAGAAATCTACACACTATACTATGTATCTGAACTTTTTCTAACTGGCTTCACTAGTTTCAGGGTACTAATTCACATTAAAGTATCTTTCTTTCTTTGTGTTGTGTTGGGCAACTCCTTCTTCCTGAATTATGTCTGGTTCAGACTGTCATCTCACTTTAAGATTTGTTAACCTGCAATTCAGAGTTTACTTTTTGTTAAAAGCAAATAGCTCACAGTGCCTTATTTATTGCTGACTGAAATTTGAGCCAGGATTTGGGGAAGACAGCGGCCTTCTTTCCTGCTTGCTAATAGTTAATGGTCATCTTCTGAACATTTTTAAATAGATTTGGCTTTTTAAGCCTTGTCATTGGAGGATGACAGTCTTTATTTGATTAATGAATGCTCTTTTCTAGACTTTAGAAATAATATCGGGGTTACATTAAGAAATTGTTAAAGTTTTTTAATCTCAGGGCATAGCATTGTTATACGCAGTTCTGCAGCTTTGGACTACAATACTTAATTTGGAAACCACAGACACCTTCTGTATGTGGTTTTGGTAGGGTTACCAAAGAGATGGTCAAAGTGGAATGGATTCTCAGGCTTATAGACTAGTACAGGGCAAGATGGGGTCCAATGCTAGAAGTAGTTTTGAGTTCAGAGCTCAATCACTGTTTGTGTATCTGAACAGCTTTGCTGTGGTCAACATTTCTTCTTCTTCTTCAGTGAGCAAAATAGGGGATTGAATCTAAAAGGAGAGGAAAGGCAGTAGTTCATTTTTCAGGTAGTTCTGTCACTACTCATATAAAGATCTCAAATATTGAGATGTTTAATGAATGAATACTGTTTTCTGTGGCTTTAGTCATTTATTAGGCTACTACAGTGGCGCAATGCAGGATTTCTACATGGTTCCTCAGCAGTGCACCCAGAGACATATGGATCTAAATGTCTTGTATATTAATGAGATGACATACCCCCAAAGGCTCATGTGATCCAACCATCAGAGGGAGACAAAGCCACAACAACCAATCAGCTGTGCTCTTTTCTGTTGCATATAAATTCAGGCTTCTAATTACATTGCTGCATTTAGGATTCAGAATTAGCACAGCACTGAGAGAAGTGAATGTTTTTTTCTAGCTGTCTGAAAAGGTAGAGATGGGGATTTATGCCCTTGCATTAGACTTTAACATGTAGATGACTATCTCAAAGCTAGAAGTCTAAGCCCTCTACATTCAGTGGAGAGAAATGGGTGAGGTTTATCTCATCCAAATACAGACATTTAAAAGAGATTGAGAAATTATCTCTTCAGAGTATTTATTTGTATCCATAGGAGTGCTGCAAAAATTTAGCTTAAACAGTGTATATATGGTAGTCATCTAAGCTGTATGAAATTAAATCTCCCCAACTTTCTGCAGCTGAGCACAGAGATAGCCCAGCTACCTTTAAATGAAGTATCTTGGATCACAAAACTTTTCAGCCTAAGACAACCTGCAAAACTGCCATAGCTCATACAGATCTGCCTAGTTCTCCCCCTCCTAGCCTCTGAACCAGTTCATTTAATGTTTGTTAGGGTATTTCCATAGCGCACTGCAATCTGCAGAGCAGAGAAGTCTCTTTTTATTACTCATTTCAACTGATGAAGCTGTTTTCTCCACACAGGGCAAAGGGGTTTGAACTGATGGGAACTCACCGTCTTGAATGTCAGGTAATTTCCAAACACTCTGGTTCACTCTGCTACCACAAAATAATATATTTAGACATTAGAATTAGAATAATTAGAGACTGGCTTCATATGTCTGCATAGGTAAGTTTCCATTTTCTTTCCTTAATACAGTACTGCAGGATCTTACAAGCATTGACTCAAATAAGATTCCAGCCTCATACAGTGGCATTTTAGAGGCTTAAACTAGGCAAAAATCAAAATATTTATACAGATCACCAAAAATCTTTTGACCCATCAAGTATATCTGGGAAGCATATAGTGTGTCCATCACCTCCTGGTCTGAGAGGAAAAGGAAGAAAAATTAGAAGACTGAAAGGGAATTTACATAGTGGATGCCATCCCAGAGCTTGTTTCAGAGCACCATGCACTTAGAAACATTGGACTTATGTAATTGTCTCCTGATGAAGGCACAGGAGTGACAAAGGTTATTAAGAAGCTATTTAGAAATTCTGTGAGTATTCAGAGCCAGATTTGTGTTTACATTTGCACTTTCAGAAGCATTTCCAGGCTGGTTTACCTTTGTGGAAAGGCATAAAATATTGGGCTGGCTTAGTCTGTTCTTATTCAACATTGCTATTTATTACTTTACTATATCTGTTGGTTATAACTGTTACATAAGGCTAATAAATTTGAAGCCTTGAACATCAAAGAGAGGGTTGTGTGTGTGTGTGCATGTGTATGCAGTAAGCTACAGGCACTGGGTACGAGCATCTAAAAGCAAAGGGTGACACTGGTGTCTTTTCATCTCAGTCATAGCAGTATAAAATGAAGAGAAACTCCAATTGCCTTGAGAGATACATGGGGAGTGAGGAGTGCTCTAGTTCACTATGCTTGAATGCAGTCCAAATCTTTCTGAAGGTGGTAGTTTGGGATTTTTTCTGGTTTTGCTTGTGTAATTCCCAAGTTTGCTTGTGGCCCAACAGCTTGTCCAGTTGGGCTTCCAGTTACAGGCTTTGTGAGTAAATATACATATATATATATGTATATATTTCAATGAGAATGTGCATAATTTGGAAGCAGAACTAATGTTTAGTGCACAAAGCTTTTGTGTATCTAAGAAGCATAAAAGGGTACAGCTGGGCAAGCTAACACATGCAGAGCAGTGGGATGGTGTGATAGTTAGAAGTGGGGAGGGAACTGGTATCCATTCAGACATCTACACTTCAGGCAAGCAAGTGCTGAGCTACCTGCTGTCCTGGGGCAGCTTTAGCTCACCTCACCTCAATGGCTGCTTCTGGGGAGGGAGATGCTGCGTTGTGTGGCCCAGTTGTTCTACTGTGTTATCATCTGAGGGACTCCTGGGGATCTTTTTTTTTAAAGAATATGGGCAATTATGGAAAATAATTTGTCCATACAGACACAGCACCTGTAAATAGATTTTTAAAGCAGCAGTGTTCCATACACACAGCCAGAAGAAGAAGAAAAAGAATGTAATCCATCCACCCAAAATGCTGTTGGTTCAGAGAGACATCTATGATGTAAGAGACATGAAGATGTAGGACATGGTCAAACCCATTCTCCTCTGCTTTTTCTAAGTGCTTTGACTTGTTAGATCTGTGTCATTAGCTATCACTAGAACAGAACTTGTTCAGAAGTTTACAGAGCACAAAGGTGATCAAGCAAAAGAATTTCCACGAGAAGGTCTACAACTTACCCTTTTTATGTAACTCACATAAACATGAGCTTTTTCTGAAGTAACTTTTCACTGTAGAGCTTAACTTGATTTGGCTTTACGATTCTTTGAAGACATTTCTGCTGTTTATGGTTTTGGCTGGAACATTGAAAACCATGAGAAAAGCAATCCTTCCCATCCAGTGAAATCCAAGCAGCTCTAGGTGTTTCACAAGTAAGCCTTCACAAGTAAAAAGCATACTTTTTAGAAAGAACAGATTTTATATAAGTGCCTAGCCCCATGAGTCCTTGGAAGTTTGTCACCAAATACTACTAGAGTAGACAGACATCTTTCTACTTTACTGCTCTGTCAGGTGTTCCTGGGTCAAATCTTTGTCACAAAAAAATAGAATCGCTTCCAGATCCTGAGTAAAAAGAGTAAGTTTTAACCTTACTGCATACCAATAGTTCAGGGTCTGGAAAATATTCCTAGCACCGGACTTAGTAACATGTAAAGCTCTGTAATTCTTAAAATGTACAATTGACCAATCAACTGTAAATTTCAGTTTGGTAAAATGGCATTGATTACTTCCTTGAGTTTTAAAGGATTATTTTATTTTTTACAAATACCTAGAAAATTCAAAATATATCAGATATAAAAGATTTATTTGTGCACAGCATTTTAGTAAAAGTTCCACCTATTCTACAGATTCATCTTTTATTTCACTGCTAACTGAGTGGAGCGTCTGAAGTGACCCAGGTGACCCAATTCCTTCTTGCTGTTTTGTGAGAAACAGCTGGAAACAGAATTCTCTGCTTTCTGTATCTGTTGGCAGCGTAAGTGAACTAATAATACAAAAATGATCTCTTGGACAAGATTAACAAATTCCTACCAGCCTCACATGGCACTGAGGCTGAACATACATTACAGTAAGAAAATTCTTGGACAACAGTCAAAACCTGCCACCAGTTTTAGGCATGTGGTTCCTGTCAGGAACCTGTCAGGTTCCTGTTCTACTGTCTTAAACTGGCATCATAAGCAGAAGGTACTACAGTCTTAGGGAATGTATTTGGCTTCATCTCCAGCTAGATAGCAGTGGAGAATGCTAAAGCACAAAAAAAGAGAAAAACATCCTAAAGATCATGAAACAGAAGATAAATTGCTCTTGTAAATTCCACACTGAATTAGGCCTCACAGTATCAATAGAAAACTGTACTGAAAAAAAGAACTGAAAGGTCTATTGAGAAATGGCACTGGGCACCAGTCCAGCAAATCTGATGCACGTCCCAAAAACTCGAAGTAGTGACACGGTTTCTGTATCATTCATCTAGTGCTCCCTTTCCCCATTCTCCTACACCATCCTTCAGCCACAGAGCAACAGCAATTTAAATGCATAAATCCTACCACAACCACAAAAAAAAAAACACCTGACTTTTGCTCCTTAAGCCTAGGAGCATCTTTAACAACTTTTCAGATATAAATATGATTTTTTTTTTCTTATTTGTTTTTCCTAGCACATACTTCCAAACCTTTTATATGCTGTTTTATTATTTATCTTTTTAGGTGTCTGAATAAGATTATGAATTAAAATGTTATCATAGATAATACTAATTAGGCTGTCCCTTCACAGACCCTTTAGACATGAAAATACTGAAGCACAGAAAGAGTCCATCTTTCAAACGCACACAGTAGAAGTTAGTAGCATCCAGGTGAGAAGCAGAAACACAGATCCCAATCTAAAGACCACTGAAGTCAACAGGACTCTTTCTCTTGACATTAATTGGTTTTAGATCAAATCCTGAATGACCTGTCCACAGTCACACAGCCCATCAGAGACAAAAGGGAAACAGAAGAATGCTATCCAAATTACTTTTTCGAGTGAACCTGACTGGATGGCAGGATTCTTAAAAACTCTCCTGAGGTTTTACCATAGGCCCTGGCCTGTACTGCACATTTTCAATGACACTTTTTCATATGAAGAAATGGCTTACTGCTCTGACTTTCTGGGGTTTCCTTTTCAGATCAGGTACAGCTATTAGAAATTTTGGAAATTTCTGGACTGAAATGTCTGCTTTAAACAGAGCAAATTTTGAGTTCTGTTAACAGGACCAGGCTTTCTGTTGCTTTTGTATGTTTGTTTAGCAGGAAGAATGGGTTGAGCCATGAGTTTTGGTACATCACTGAACATCCTCTTGAGTTTTGGTCCAAAGCGGTATCCTGGGCTCATTCTCAGTTTTTCTACTTTGGTGAGGGTTTTTTAACTGATCAACATGTACTCCCAATAGTACTTGCATATAGTGCGCTCTCAATTAGTAATAAGCTGTGTGTGAATTTGTCCTGGTTTCGGCTGGGATAAAGTTAATTTTATTCCTAGCAGCAGGCATAGTCCTGTGTTTTGGATTTAGTAGGAGAAGAATGTTGATAACACGCTGATGTTTTTAGTTGTTGCTGAGTACTGCTTATGCTAGTCAAGGACTTTTTCAGCTTCCCATGCTCTACCAGGCGCACAAGAAACTGGGAGGGGGCACAGCCAGAATAGTTGATCCAAACTGACCAAAGGGCTATTCCATACCATATGACGTCATGCTCAGTATATAAACTGGGGGGGGGTGGCCGGGGAGCAGCAATCACTGCTCGGGAACTGTCTGGGTATCGGTCAGTGGGTGGTGAGCAATTGCATTGTGCATCACTTGCTTCGTGTATCATTATTATTATTATCATTATTATACTGTTACTATTAGCATTACTATTTTACTTTATTTCAATTATTAAACTGTTCTTATCTCAACCCAGGAGTGTTTCTCACTCTCACTCCTCTGATTCTCTCCCCCATCCCATCGGGGTAGGGGGAGTGAGCGAGCGGCTGCGTGGTGCTTAGTTGCTGGCTGGGGCTAAACCAGGACAGTGTGCAAATAGATATATATGTTTATATGAATATGCATACACAGGCATCCATATGTAAAGTTAGATTCATAACTTGGGTGGTAATATCTAGGTATTGTACACCCACATATAAAAGCTCCTAAAAATTCAAAAATAAAAGTTAAAGTCTTTTCACTATTCAAGATTAAATAAGAATTATTCTTTTCAATACTAAAAGAAAATTTATTTAAAGCGCAGGGCTCACTTTTAAGTTGTAATATCCTAATTCCATACTTCAGCATTTAGCACAATGCAACCAGCCAGACTTCAGTGTAGCATAGCAATCTGAAGACTGAAATGTCCAGTTACCCTAGTGTAAGACCTAGCCTTGTATTCTGCTCTTGGAATAAATGTTACCCTCCCCAAACTAGAGGAAAGTTTGGACTAGACTTTTGAGATCAGAATTTGTCTTCTCTTTCTCTCTCACCTCCCTCTTTTTTTCCCCTTTTTTTTTTTTCTTTTATTCTTTTTTCTTTTTTTCTTCTTTTTTTTAAAGCAGCCACCAAAAAGGTCTGGCTTCTGAGTTTTTCAGTTATTAGAAAATGGGAATAGTGCTATAAAGGCATTCTTACTTATTAAAGCTTCTCTTGTGTTTCTTTACCTGATGTCTGTCTTTGTGTAATGTCTGCCTAGCAATGCTGGCAAATTGTTTCTGAAGAGCTACAGAGAAGAAAAGGCTTTGATCCAATAGAAACACATCAGTGTAATAGCAGCAGATACCTTTTATTTTCCAGTCTTTCAACGGCCCCTTCAATTCACAAAACACACACTCAGTGATTAAAAATTCCTGTCATTTTTGTTTTAGAAGTCGGGAACCTACAACTTTAAAGTGTGGCAAAGTAAATCTTCTGCCGGAGTGATCAAGGAATTATGCTATTGTCCTGTCTTTATATTTTTCACAATGCATAAAACATCACTGTCCTTAATTGTTCTTTCATCTCACCCATTGACTTGAAATCAGCATTGCTCTCCAGGAGTAGTATTAGCTTGAGAACTGGTAAAGAAAGGCAAAGAGGCTTAGCATACCTCAACGCTGCAGATTAAGTGCCTCTTCAAAGATGTCACCCCAGATGTGGCAGGCTACATTCCTACTTTCCCCTGGCAACAGCTGTGGAACCACATCAGTGCTACTGCCTTATGTTCCTGAACATTATGAGAAGGAATAAAAGCTGCCTTTTTAATGGCTTGGGTTTGTGTTGGAGGCATAATTTTCTGTTTACTTTTCAAAAGGGCAAGCCTTCTTGTGTTTTCACTGCTGACAGATAAAGATGAGTTGATAACGCATAAGCAATGCTTCCTTTTTGGGCTATTTGACAGTGCACCGCCTATTGGTTTGGTTCGTCGTTCCTCTCAGAGACTGCAATCTCTCTTTCACTAAGCTGTGATTACAAGCAACTACTTGTAATTTCCTTAATGCCTTTGGTTGATTTCAGAATTGTTTTATTTCACTTCCAATTAAAAGTGATTGGTGGTGTGGGTTACTGTGAAGTGGCCTGAACACAGCCAGGCTACAGGTGCGGCAGATGCAGGAAAAGAGGGTTTCAAGGAGCATGAGTGGGCTCCATCTGGGGCGGGATTGTTCACACAGGGGCAGAGAGTGAAAACTGTACTGCTGCATTATGCAAGGGTAGGAGCATTTGCTTTTTCACATGTGCTTCAGAAAACCCAGGCTGGACTCAAACTGGACTGGACTCACCTACAAGTCCAGGCTGAGGGAGTTGGGGTTGTTCAGCCTGGAGAGGAGAAGGCTGCAAGGAGACCTTATTGTGGCCTTTCAGTACTTAAAGGGGGCCTATAGGAAGGATGGGGACAATCTTTGTAGCAAGGCCTGTTGTGACAGGACAAGGAATAATGCATTTAAACTAAAGAAGCATAGATTTAGACTGGATCTAAGGAAGAAATAGTTTACAATGAGGGTGGTGAAGCACTGGAACAGGTTGCCCAGAGAGGTAGTGGAGGCCCCATCCCTGGCAACATTCAAGGTCAGGTTGGATGTGGCTCTGAGCAACCTGATCCAGTTAAAGCTGTCCCTGCTCACTGCAGGGGGGTTGGGCTAGATGTTCTCTAGAGGTCCCTTCCAACCCAAAGCATTCTATGATTCTATGATTCAAACTGTGACAAAGAAGTGAAAGTTTCTGTAGCCCATCTGAGGCCTCTGAATCATCTCTCTTCCACTATAAAGATGTTACAACTCTGAAAAATAAATGGTGCTAGTGAAAAACAGGTAAACATACCAACCACTCTCTCTACCTTACCACTTTTGATTAGCTGTAATTTATCTGTATTCTGAAACTGGTAGTGTGTTGGATTCTGGGGATATCCAGGGTTTTTTTTGAAAGGGAAGACTTCATGCAATGCAATTTCCTTTATGTCTGTGTGAGCCTTTTATTTCAAAACCTCTAATACACACAATTGAAATTCTACTACGTGTAACATTTTCCTCTGAACTCTCCCCTTCTCAATTCACGCATTGAGCCATTAGATCTTGATTCTTGCCCAGATGTGTGTTGTGCCTTTACTCTGTCAGA
Organism: Pelecanus crispus; assembly: GCF_030463565.1. Classification (NCBI taxonomy): domain Eukaryota; kingdom Metazoa; phylum Chordata; class Aves; order Pelecaniformes; family Pelecanidae; genus Pelecanus; species Pelecanus crispus. The sequence continues at coordinate 69,248,019 of NC_134644.1, forward strand.
GTTTCCGGAACCTTTTTTTGTTTATACCAGTCCTGAAAGTTTCCCTTTTCTGCTAAGCTGCTTCCTCTAACCCACATCAATATTAGATAGTCTCATTGATCTATCTGAGGGATTCTATATTGTTAATCTCTAGACGCATTTTCATCTGACCTGTCTCAGACTATAGACTGCATATTTTTTGTAGCTATCACCACAACTTGCTTTGTTGCTTTTCCACCATTTAACACATTGTTAGTGCATGCAGAGCTGGTAGAAATATATCCGGAACATAAGTAATCCAAGATTAGTAGCCTTCATGTAGCTAATTTGTTGGCTTGGAATCTAGCTTACAAATTTATCACATTTAACACTCACTTGTGAATACGTGCCAGTCATTGTCAGAGAAGAAAATGAATTACAGAAACCCCTGGTATAATCCTCTTGGAAATTCACATTTCCAACCCTACAAAATACAAGGGAGTACCCTTTCTGTAGTCTGCACACAGTGTATTTAGGAATAACCTCAGTGAATAAGGTGTAAGTAGATCTATTTATTTCATCTACCCACTAGTATAGTAATGCAACTTTAAATATGTGACCTATTTGTAATCCTCAGAACATCCTTTTTATAAGTAGTAGCTAGACATTGCTGAATGGATCCAGTTTATCTCTGTATAGTTAATAATTTGTTATTACATGTGTATATTATGCTACTATTTTAGGGTTCACCTTGATGATAGAGATACAAAAAAATGTCTTATTAGGATGTCTCTGTTACCTAGAATTGATTTGTACTGTAGCTAACGAACAAAATGCAATTTTGTTTACAGACTGTGTCCTCTATATGTAGGTCATTCCTACGAATATCCTGGATATTAAATGACATCAATTCTACCTACCTATTTAAGATGCAGGATAAACTAAAAGGAATTTAGTATTAGAGTAATAGTTTAGGACAGCCAACCTGAGTTTATTCCCCACAGAGCATTTGCTGTTTTCTCTGCTGTAGGGAAGTAGCTCTGAAAGTGGCAGTTCCTCTGTGCATCTCACACCATCCGCAGACATTCAAGCCCCTTGTTACAGATCAGAATATGGGTACTCAGGCTAATGAATCTCCTTTCCCTATGGACATGCATGAAGGGAGGAATCAGATGTGAGAAAGAAGGCCAAAGGGAAGGGAGAGAGAGTGAAGGCAGTATGAAGAAAGCACTCAAAAGGGGCAGAACCTTATCATGTTGCTACGTGAAATAGAGAGTAACAGATATGAATGAAATACAGTTTTATTCCCAGCAACACTTTTTTGTTGAATACTGCAGGAAGCATTGCCATGAGTATGTTGTGACTAGGTGGCCCATGTTGTCCACAGAAATACAAATGACATATGAAGTCTCAAGTGTTCTTTATTTCTAAAAAAAAATTATTTTTTTATGAGCTATGGATTGGTTATTGATTGGAAAATTCTTGATTACTCTTAATTTAAGCTTTATAGAGATCTTATTTGTCTGCTTATGAAATAATGGCAAAATTCTCTTTTGTGATCATTCTAAAGTACCTGCTACCACTGTAGTTTCTGAAGAACATAAGTGGGTTTTCCCAGGAAAGAAACAACTTTACCTATAACAATAAAAACCTCCATAGACACATATCAATTTAGAATCATAGAATCATAGAATCATCTAGGTTGGAAAAGACCTTTAAGATCATCTAGTCCAACCATTAACCTACACTACCAAGCCCACTCTAGACTAATCAAGGGTAGACCAGACTAAACCATATCCCGAAGTGCCACATCTACCCGTTTTTTAAACGCCTCCAGGGATGGTGACTCCACCACCTCTCTGGGCAGCCTGTTCCAATGCCTGACCACCCTTTCCGTAAAGAAATTTTTCCTAATTTCCAGCCTAAACCTCCCCTGGCGCAGCTTGAGCCCATTTCCTCTTGTCCTATCGCTAGCTACTTGGGAGAAGAGACCAACACCCACCTCACTACAACCTCCTTTCAGGTAGTTGTAGAGAGCGATAAGGTCTCCCCTCAGCCTCCTCTTTTCCAGGCTAAACAACCCCAGTTCCCTCAGCCGCTCCTCATAAGACTTGTTCTCCAGACCCTTCACCAGCTTCGTTGCCCGCCTCTGAACACGCTCCAGCACCTCAATGTCTTTCTTGTAGTGAGGGGCCCAAAACTGGACACAGTATTCCAGGTGCGGCCTCACCAGCGCCGAGTACAGGGGGACAATCACCTCCCTGCTCCTGCTGGCCACAGCATTCCTGATACAAGCCAGGATGCTGTTGGCCTTCTTGGCCACCTGGGCACACTGCTGGCTCATGTTCAGCCGGCTGTCAGCCAGCACCCCCAGGTCCTTTTCGGCCAGGCAGCTTTCCAGCCACTCCTCCCCAAGCCTGTAGCGTTGCATGGGGTTGTTGTGACCGAAGTGCAGGACCCGGCACTTGGCCTTGTTGAACCTCATACAGTTGGCCACGGCCCATCAATCCAGTCTGTCCAGGTCCCTCTGCAAGGCCATCCTACCCTCGAGCAGATCGACACTCCCACCCAATTTAATCTTAGGATGCAAGTTTTTTGTGCCCATATTGCTTCCAATGCAACTACACAGGAAAGGCACACAGCAAACCCATCTTAAGTAATACAGGGAAGTGATCTGAAACTCTAGTCTGCTAGGCAAATTCATACACACTCTTGTTTCTGTTACATATATGGAACACTAGTATTATCTAGATGTGCATACACTAGATTACAAAAGTCCAATCATTTTGGCCATGGGATTTATTTTAATTACAGATGCAAAGGCTAAATAGTGTTTGTGAATAGCTGTCCTATATTTGCATGAGCAAATAGTAATTGTCCTTGCAACTGTACACTTATATTATTCAAAAATGTAGCCCACATAATCATCAGTTGCTAGTTAATGAAAGTAAAATGTTGCCTTTGATGCCCAAAGGAGCTATAGACTGATATTTATGAACGCTTTTGTTACAGGAAATGATACGTTTAAGAAATTATGTGAAGGGAAGCTGACATGTTTCCATCACTTTTGTTTGCTGAAGCAAGGCAGATGACTTCAGTAAGACACTTTCTCAAGTGTGTACTTTAAATTTACAAAGATACGGCAAGTGCAACACTAACATTCAGGATCACATTCTTTACAATGCATGTATGTAGCATGCTCTGGAGACACAGGTGGATAACAATGTCATTTTGTCCGCAGGGTTTAATAAAGTACAAAGAAGGGCAGCATAAGAGTACACAGTAAGTGGCATCGCTGCAGCAGCTCTTCCTGTGAGTCTGTTTCTGGGATCTCAGATCCTACATACCATATGAGCTGCAATACCTAGACACAAAAGGATTAGTAATGGATAGGGTGACAGACTGGGCTACGAATTCTCTTTCGTTTTTTGAATTCAGGCCAGACTTTCCATATTGCTTTACTTTAGCTATTTTTAAATAGACTGAACTGCAGATATTTACTGCATATTTAATACATGTATATAATTCTACATCATGTGCATTATGACTGGAAGTTGTGCTTTGCACCCACAAAATATTTATTCAATTATTTTTTTTTAATCTTTCATTCAAATATAGATACAAAGACAATGCTGCTTATACTTTTCTGTGATGGGCAGCCACAACTCAGATTACTCAGTGTTAACAGATCTCATGTAATTAATTTGCAGGCACCAAAGAGTAAGTGTAAAACTTGGCTATAATTTTGAACTTGAAAGAGAGGTGTAGGTCTCAACCTAGCAGAAATGATACATCTGCATGGGACACAAAATCACTGAAGATATTAAGAAAATGTACAGTGAAGAAAACTGTATGAAGGAAAAGGAGAAAAATTTAAAAGTACTTTTCCTCACCACTCAGATATTTGCCTGAACTTGCATCAAAGAAAGCCCTGTCAGAGCAGATGTCACAGAAGAAACAGCACCCATTAGAAAGGATGTTATGAACAGACATAAAAACACTGCTAGGTAAAACAAACAAGCCAGGAAAGAAATATTTAATTCTGAAAATAAAGGACATTAAGTCAGGTCAAGAAACTAGGATCAACATACATATTAAATTAAGAAGAAAACCTTTAGTACCATGAACATACCCAGAAGTTGTCTCGAGGTGGAAGAAAAAAGTGTGCCCCTTCTGCCTTTCATTTAGTGTATGTTTGGTGCTTTAATAGGTGAAGTGCAGCATTTCCTTCCCACCCACCCCCCCATGCCCCTATATCATCTTCTTAAAGGTCACATATTTAAAATAAGTAAACACAAAAGCTCAGTCATGGGGAAAGCTGTGTGCTGACATTACCGCTTTACAGAATTCCTAGCAAAAATGGGATAGAGTTCTGTCCAGAAACAAGACAATAGAAAATTAGGCACACTGGAAGTTTTATCTATATAAAGCTACTATGTGCTTCCTTACCTGACTCTGACACGGGCCACAGTAGTAGCTAATAATTTTCCATAGCAAGTCCTCTCTCTGAGATAAAAGACACAGAAGCCATGTGTTTTCTTCAGAATGGCTAATCAGGGTCAATCAGCAAGCATACGTTTAGTTGCCCTTGTTGCTATCCCTCAGATAATTCAAACTATGTCTATGATCTGTAACAGAATGGGGAAAATGGAATAGGAGAGTGGGGTAGAGGATGGAAATGTGGAGTCAAGAATCTGGACAGAGAGAAAAGGAAAACTGAGAGAAAGACAAACAGTGGAAGAAAAATAGTATGTGCAAGAGAATCCAAGAGAGGGATGTTGCTCTCTAAGTCAAAACAACTTCATTTTGCATGCCTAGGCTAATTGGATTTCTTGAGATATTTTAATTTTTTTTGTGTTTATTATCCTCTTCTGCATAAAATGTGGGAGGCCTACTACACTCAGGAGTCTCCTCACATCACTCTGGGATAAGAGCAATTCCCAAATGCGTGGAGCTGGGAGGAGAGCAAAGATGAGGAAATGAAATCATATGGAAGCACAGACAGGAGGAGGAAAGAGAAAATAAAGATGCTATCATAACAGAGAGATCAGGGAAAGAATAAAAATAATAGGGATCCACATGTATGTTCAGAACTTCCTGGGCAGAGGAACAGTAAGTGAGCCACAGAGATCTTGTTCAGTGGGTGTGAGAGTTCCAGGCCATCTCAGATCAGCAGTACTGCTGCAGTCCAACTTTGATGTGCACGTGTAGTGGGTCAGAGACATCCAGGACACTGTAAACTCATGGCAGATGATCTGAACAAATCATCTGTTTATGCACAAATGCTCAAACATCCAATTTGCAGGTGTCTAGAGGCTCCCAGGATATCAGAGTTCTCACCAAACTATAGGGCAAGAGACCAAATTCTGCTTTCAATTTTCTTGTGAAAAAGAGTCTCTGGAAAGTCATATGCCTGGTGGCCTAAGGAAATCTGCAGAAACCTTAAGAAGGAGCACAATAGAAGTAAGTAATAGAAGCGTGAAGAATGAGTGAAGAAATATCACCTGCTGAAAATTAGGATCTTCACGGTTAGTGACAACAATTATTGTGATCAGAAGAGGTGATGGTGGAGTAGAAAGAGCAACAGTAATGTCTGTATTATCTAAATACCTACAAGTAAGACACTGAAACACATCTAAAGGATCAGAGAAAACAGAGAACAGAAAGAGGAATTAAAAAGTAGAATGCTTGAGTATCACAGTATTTCCTAATTGTATCCAATTCCACCTGGCTTATAAGACCTATTCCTTGTCAGATTCAACTTTATTGATTTTTTGCAAATAAATCACTGCCTAAGTCCAATTTTACAAATAACCGTGCTAAGCATAATGGAATGGATGAATTCTCAGAAGGTGCAAAACCAGTGTAGATGGCTCTACAACAGCCCTTCTCACTCCATTCTTTAAAGGCCAGCAGGGTGAGGACGGATAAGGTCAGACAATGTTGCCATTTCCAGTAATCTGGAAATACAGTCTGGCTCAAAGTCAAAGAGCTCTAATTCGCAATTGTGTACCATCAGGGAAGAAAACACAAAAGAGGGAGGAAATGTTCCTGGAGCCAGGTATACCTTTGACTAGCCAGTTATCCCATTTCTTGTCTGGCACAGTTCAGGGTTTAGTCTGGTGAGAAATTAGTGTTTGCATTGCCCCTTTAAAGATGTGGTCTGAAAGCACTTTATGAGCCATGTGTATTAGTGTTCATATTTGTGCGGGTCTGTTGAGTTTTAATCAATCGGCCCTGTTTCAGAAGACTTTAATTTTGCTCTCATTAAGTATGTGTGAGTTTTGTGTGTGTGCAGGCGCATATATTTATCCCTGTCAGCATTCAGAAAATTGCATGCCCCCAGTTAACATATTGTACAGTACTACAAATTCTCATGAATATCACTTATCGCAAAGGATAAGTTCATCCAATGGAACGGAAGGAAACTTCTCATTTTCAAACAAATTACCTCTGCTAAATACACAGATATTTACCATCTGTGTTTTTTGTATTATGCTTGTAAAGTATAACTGTTCCACTTACAACTTCTCCTGTATTTCTGGAGACAGTCCCTAGCAAAACCACTGCCCAGAATTTCAGACATTAAAATAATTCCAAATCATAGAATCATAGAATCATCTAGGTTGGAAAAGACCTTTAAGATCATCCAGTCCAACCATTAACCTACACTACCAAGCCCACTCTAGACTAATCAAGGGTAGACCAGACTAAACCATATCCCGAAGTGCCACATCTACCCGTTTTTTAAACGCCTCCAGGGATGGTGACTCCACCACCTCTCTGGGCAGCCTGTTCCAATGCCTGACCACCCTTTCCGTAAAGAAATTCTTCCTAATCTCCAGTCTAAACCTCCCCTGGCGCAGCTTAAGCCCATTTCCTCTTGTCCTATCGCTAGCTACTTGGGAGAAGAGACCAACACCCACCTCACTACAACCTCCTTTCAGGTAGTTGTAGAGAGCGATAAGGTCTCCCCTCAGCCTCCTCTTTTCCAGGCTAAACAACCCCAGTTCCCTCAGCCGCTCCTCATAAGACTTGTTCTCCAGACCCTTCACCAGCTTCGTTGCCCGCCTCTGAACACGCTCCAGCACCTCAATGTCTTTCTTGTAGTGAGGGGCCCAAAACTGGACACAGTATTCCAGGTGCGGCCTCACCAGCGCCGAGTACAGGGGGACAATCACCTCCCTGCTCCTGCTGGCCACAGCATTCCTGATACAAGCCAGGATGCTGTTGGCCTTCTTGGCCACCTGGGCACACTGCTGGCTCATGTTCAGCCGGCTGTCAGCCAGCACCCCCAGGTCCTTTTCGGCCAGGCAGCTTTCCAGCCACTCCTCCCCAAGCCTGTAGCGTTGCATGGGGTTGTTGTGACCGAAGTGCAGGACCCGGCACTTGGCCTTGTTGAACCTCATACAGTTGGCCACGGCCCATCAATCCAGTCTGTCCAGGTCCCTCTGCAGGGCCATCCTACCCTCGAGCAGATCGACACTCCCACCCAATTTGGTGTCGTCTGCAAACTTACTGAGGGTGCACTCGATCCCCTCATCCAGATCATTGATAAAGATATTGAACAAGACTGGCCCTAAAACAGAGCCCTGGGGAACACCGCTCGTGACCGGCCGCCAACTGGACTTAACACCATTTATCACTACTCTCTGGGCTCGGCCACCCAACCAGTTCTTTACCCAGCGAAGAGTATGCCTGTCTAAGCCGTGAGCTGCCAGCTTCCCGAGGAGGATATTATGCGAGACGGTGTCAAAAGCTTTGCTAAAGTCGAGGTAGATGACATCCACAGCCTTTCCATCATCTACCAGGCGGGTCACCAGGTCATAGAAGGAGATCAGGTTGGTCAAGCAGGACCTGCCTTTCATGAACCCATGCTGGCTGGGCCTGATCCCCTGGTTGACCTGTACTTGCCTGTGGAGTTTGCTCAAGATGAACCTCTCCATAATCTTCCCCGGCACCGAGGTCAGGCTGACAGGCCTGTAGTTCCCCGGGTCCTCCTTCCGGCCCTTCTTATAGATGGGCGTCACATTGGCAAGCCTCCAGTCATCAGGGACCTCCCCTGTTAACCAGGACTGTTGATAGATGATGGAAAGTGGCTTGGCAAGCTCCTCTGCCAGCTCCCTCAGTACTCTCGGGTGGATCCCATCCGGCCCCATAGACTTGTGAGCGTCCAGGTGGCATAGCAGGTCATTAACTGCTTCCTCCTGGACTATGAGGGCTCCATTCTGGTCCCTATCCCTATCCTCTTGCTCAAGGGCCTGAGTACCCTGGGGATGACCGGTCTGGCTGTTGAACACAGAGGCAAAGAAGGCGTTAAGTACTTCAGCCTTTTCCTTATCCTCGGTGACAATGTTCCCCCCCACATCCAGCAAAGAATGGAGATCCTCCTTGGCTCTCCTTTTATTGCTGATGTACTTATAAAAGCATTTTTTATTGTCTTTTACAGCACTGGCCAGATTGAGTTCTAGCTGGGCTTTTGCCTTTCTAATTTCCTCCCTGCAGGACCTAACAAGATCCCTGTACTCCTCCTGAGCTGCCCGCCCCTTCTGCCAAAGGCGGTAGACTCTCCTTTTTTCCCTGAGTCCCCGCAAAAGCTCCCTATTCAGCCAGGCGGGTCGATTTCCCCTCCGGTTGGTCTTACGACACACGGGGACAGCCCGCTCCTGCGCCCTTAAGACTTCCTTCTTGAAGAGGGCCCAGCCTTCCTGGACCCCTTTGCCCTTCAGGACCGCCTCCCAAGGGACTTTCCCAACCAGGGTCCTGAAGAGGGCAAAGTCTGCCCTCCGGAAGTCCATGGTAATAGTTTTGCTGCCCCTCCGCTTAGCATCACCCAAAATTGAGAACTTTATCATGTCGTGGTCGCTAAGCCCGAGACGGCCTCCGACCTCGACATTTCCCACAAGCCCTTCTCTGTTGGTAAACAGCAGGTCAAGCGGGGCACCTCCCCTGGTAGGCTCGCTTACCAGCTGCATTAGAAAGTTATCCCCCACATGCTCTAGGAACTTCCAAGACTGCTGCCTCTCTGCTGTGTGGTATTTCCAGCAGATGTCTGGCAAGTTGAAGTCCCCCATGAGAACAAGGGCTAGCGATTGCGACACTTCTGCCAGCCGCTTATAGAATGCCTCATCTACCTCTACCTCCTGGTTGGGTGGTCTATAGCAGACTCCCAACAGGACATCCGCCTTTCCAGCCTTCCCCCTCATCCTTACCCATAAGCATTCCACCTTGTCATCACCACTGTCGAGCTCTATGCAGTCGAAACACTCCCTAACATACAGAGCCACCCCACCGCCTTTCCTACCCTGCCTATCCCTTCTGAAGAGCTTATAGCCATCCAGTGCAGCACTCCAGTCATGAGAGTCGTCCCACCACGTTTCTGTGATGGCGACTATGTCATAGCCATCCTGCTGCACAAGGTCCTCCAGCTCCTCCTGTTTGTTGCCCATGCTACGTGCATTGCTGTACATGCACTTAAGCTGGGCTGTCGATTTTGCCCCCAATGTTGCCATGCCGCCCCTGGGCTCCTTACTAGCGGGCCTGTTTATATCCCCTTCCCCCTTCAAACCTAGTTTAAAGCCCTCTCAATGAGTCCCGCCAACTCTTGGGCGAGAATCCTTTTCCCCCTTGGAGACAGCCGATCTCCATCAGCCGCCAGCAGGCCCGGTGCCGTGTAGACCTCCCTGTGATCGAAGAACCCAAAATTCCAGCGATGGCACCAGCCTCTGAGCCACCTGTTAATCAGGTGAGTTTTCCCATTCCTTTCAGTGTTCCTTGCTGCCACTGACGGGATAGAGGAAAACACAACCTGCGCTCCCGATCCTGCGAGCAATCGCCCCAGTGCCCTGAAGTCCCTCTTCATATTTAGAAGAAATTTAGAAGAAATCATATTTAGATTTAAGACACATTAGCATATATCTTTCACATTGTCCTCATGCAATGGCTTTACTCCAGTGGATGACAGCAGTCAATGTGGAGTTTTTAGGTAATCAAGTAATCTCAGCAAAAATACGAAGGCAAATAAAGCAAATTACATACTAAGATTTCAAGTGTTTGTCCTGACTGAACTGAAGTTGCCCCTCTGTCATGCCTTATCCCACTGTAACTTAAATAACTTGTTTCTCTGCACATGAAGAAAAAAAATCTCCAGCAATTCTTCTGTCCTTCTTTCTTTCTTCAGTACCACTCGTAACCTTTAGTCCTTTCTTTCTTACTTTGGGCTACAAGGGTATAAAACCTGTAATTAACAACTTCTTTATTGCCTCCGCAATAGTAATTGCTGTGTATAGCCTTGAGGTACTAAGAATAAAAAATCATTTTCCTCCCCCTGTCCCTTGTATTTAACTAGCACTCCACAGTTATTATTAGGATGTTGCCAAAACTTCACCTTTCACAAGAACCTTGTGATAAAAGTGTAATCCACACACAGTGACCTCTGCATGCAGCAATCAATACTTATGCTGTAATATTTCCCCTCCTTGCTGTTTCAGAGCAGTCTTTTAAAAAAAACAGGCTGGGAAGAGATTAGATTATCAATTATCATGAAACTGTCTGCAACTTCAAAGGGCTGCAGAGCAAGGGAAACCATAGTTTATCAGGACTGTAAGCGTCCTGCAATTATCTCTCATGTCACCCAGATGTAGAGCAGTAGTTGGGGGAATAGCTTGGGTCTGTGGTGAGAGACTGGGCTGCTGGAAAAATATAAAAGCAGCATTTTCTTTGGAACATGAATCATTGGTTTTGGGTCAGATATTGACAATAAGTAGGATCTTGAATGTGTTAACTACGAGCAGCTCAATCCAATATACTCATGTATCTATGCAGTGTGAGCATTTTATCGATAAGCAGACATGGGACGCTTTCTTTTTCCCTGAAACTCCAATTTTTACGTAGGTCAACAGATTGTTAATAGTGTGTCAAAGAATGATGCATTGATAGTCAGTAAAACTGCAAGATGTTTGTCCTCAGTCATTCCTACAAGTATTAAGCCTATGGGTTTGCACAGGAAAACAGCTTCGCAAGTCAAGTAAAACACAGAAGTTTGGAAGCAAAACTCCAGCTACTGACATCACTTCCTGATACAATGTGGCATTTTTGTTTAGTCTTGTTTTCCAGTGGGATCTATGAGGCTCCAGTTTGACCTGTGATATCTTAAGTCCAGGAACAATGGAAAATTAATGTAATGTTTATTAATACATAGAAAAAGCCTCTGGCTATACAGAGCACCAAATAAAAACAATTAAAGTAGCATGTAGTCACAAGTCTGGTTAATGTGCAACTTTCTGTGTCAGGATATGATATACTGAATGAAAATATGTTCATAAAGGAATTTTACTTAGTTATGTTCCACCCCACTACCTCTTTATTCCACCCAATATGTAAGCCAAATATTTACCCTTGACCATGGCCACACAAGGACAAGAAAAATACGATTAGCAAAGCTGGACAATTTTATTTGGCATAAACAGTACTGGTCCTTAATATGTGTAACAAAGATAAGGAAGTGTAATGCTAATGTGTTTAACTTACACAACACCCAAGGATCTCAATGCACTCCACAGCAATGGAGATAATATCATTAAGTTTATGTATAATGAGCCTTACCCTACCCTGGACAGATGGTAACAGTTCCCACCTCCGTAAATGTGCACAGGTGAGGAATAACGAAAGAGAGACCCAACTGGGCTGACATGGTAGAACAGAATGAATAATATTAGAAGCATTATTTTCTTGCCTCCTTTTTGTTTCTTCACAGTTGTTTCTCTATGATACAGCATTGAGTTATTTGTTGTTATTGACATTTCCACAGGATTGCTTATTACCCAAGAGACTGGATAATACCTAAGCTGAGACCAAATATCAGTCTATGGTTTCCTTATGCTTTTAGCCAAGCAAACCATAATGGTGGAAACACCTAAACTTTGAGAGAGCCAGGAAGATTAAGAAATTATAAACTGTATACTGAGTGGAATATCTGGACCCTTTTAACCTTTTTATTTCTTGTTAAGGGGAGAAACAGGCCATGTACCAAAACTAATAACATTTTACATAGAATAGTTCTCAGGAGCATATATGATGAAGAACTAGAATTTAGTTCCTCTCACAAGAAACTAGAAAGAAAAACTAAAACCTTTCACAGTGTATGTATTATTTCAATCTCCAGGTGGCTGTTAACCAGGTAATGTAGGAGTCCTTCAGATTCCTGATGACCCTCTGAGGACCTGCTGGGCATAGAGCACAATCTTTCAAATAAATAGTAAATACAGAGATTGTGCCACTCTGCTTCCTAGGGTATCTGGTATCTGTCCCATTAGGGGTCTCTGATGGCTATTGGAATACTAAGAGGTCAAAGGGTTGAAAAATGAGAGCAAAATAGAGATCAAGTTAATTTTTTTGTGGACAGTTTTGTGTCTCATCTTTCCACAGCTGTCGTTTTGCCACCTGCTGGTTTTCACCTACTTCTCTCCAAATAAAGTGGCTGTAGCTGAAATCTAATCCACTGATTCCTCATACAATTATAGGGATAAATCTAAACCTGATATATGCTTAGAATCTACTCTTCCAAGTTGGTGTCCATTTGGCCTTGTCTCAAAAAAGCACTGGCAAGGCAGGATGCCCCAACTTTGACCACTGCATGGCAAGAACTTTCAAAGATTACAAAATAATGTTTGGTGTGAGATACTGTGAATGGGATCAGACTTTTTAGGTTGCTTGTTTTTCTTTAGACTTCTTTAGACAATTATTTCATGTGTGTTTCAGATGGGAAAGATGAAAGATACCTCTTTGTAAAATGTTGTGGTACATCATGTCTGTTGTAGAAAAGCAGCTTGACCTTAGTTGAGTCAGGCCTCCTCCTTCTCCGTGTTTTGCTGAAGGAAGGTCCTTTCTAGAAGAAACACACATGTGTACTTGAAATAAAATAAAACAAAACATTATTTCCTGCCTTCCCCATTTCAAACAGTCAAGGAAATCAGTGCTCATCTTGTACAACTGACCATTTTTCATGTGCTTTTCTCCCTATTTTTTTGCTCAGAAGGCAGTTAAAGAGGGGGAAAGGACACTGTATAATCTCCACCTGAGTCCTGCTTATGTTCTGAGCTGGGGAGAACCTCCACAACCATCTGATCAGCCTTTAAATGAGAGTCAGGAGTGCACTTCTGAAGCAAATCTTGCCATCAATGCCATGTACCACTCTGTAAGTATGGAGTGATCTGAGAGACGTAAACTGGACTCCTTTTGGGTGAAACTGTACCAGAAGCTGCACTTCCACCAGTAGGGCACATCGGAGCTATTCTAAAAGAAACCTCCCCAAAATGCACATGGCAGGGATGCCAGGTCCTCAGCACCAGCTGTATCACTCCATGCAGCCACTCTACAGCGTTGTACCACTTGCTAACATAGACATAGTTTTACTCTTTCCCCCCGTTTCCTGGCACACTGGGGACAGGAGCAGGAGGGACTATGTTATGGGACCAGGCTGGTCCATGTTGCACAGCTTGCCATGCACGTGCTCATCTGAGCACAGGGACAATTAAATACAACATTTGACATAAACAACATCCCTGTGGAACAAGGACACCTTGATAGCCAAACAGTTATTTATGTAACTGAATGGTTATATAAATCAGCAGGCTTTGGGGGTAAAAACCATTTGTTTGTCAAGCCTCTGTATAGTGTCTGGTGCAGGGAGGCCCTGATCCATGACCTAGCCTCTAGGCACAACCAAAACACAATAAAAAGAATTTGTCTGGCCACTGGGCAAACAGAAGAGAAAGATAGCTGCTGCCCTGCAGAGCTTACCTCTCCTGGCAATAAAAGGGGACGGTTCTTTCATATACAAACAGGCAGCTTAGATTTGTTTAAATATCAGGAAACAAACTGAGTATCTAAGTCCACACATCCCCTCTCATTAAACGATTGCATGATCTGAGGTCTTGGCAATGAAATGATCATTTACCCAGAAGTTTAATGAAGTCAAAAAGCCAAGACAGAAACAAGCTAATGTTTTCGATATTCTCGACAAACAATACAGCGTAAGATTTAAATTATAAGTAAATTGGGGCCAGCTGGTAGAAGCAGGCATCGGTTCATTAAAGAGGAGGTAGCTATACCAATTTACACAAGATGAAGAACATGTCTGAAGAACATACTTTTAAGTACCTGCTTTGGTACCTGCCTTGACCATCGCATGCAGCCATCCTAACTGGCTCATGCAAAACAGGTTTCATGTATCCAGCACAAACATGAATGTGCTCTTTGCAATTTGTACACCCATATACGAGCATATGATATTCTTGCTGCCTACAATGTTTGATCATTCACCCTATGAAAACCTTAATTTTTTGCCCTTCAATCATTTCCTGGCAGAGCTGTCTCAAGGCTTCTTCACAGCACAGGCAAAACAGGGGTCTGTCATCATGAAATTAAGGATCTAGGACTCCAGTCATAGGAAGGGACAGATGTCGGATGAGGTGGATCCAGGATGCAGAGCTGCTGACAGAAAAAGCCCTGGGAAAGCCAGGTTTGCTGCTGCTGCAGCTGCTGGGGTGAGGCAGTGCTGGGGGATGCTCTGCCAGCATCTGCTGAGCCACGTGCCCCTTGTTCTCTTGGGAACAACAGAAGCCAAGGCTTTGAAAAGCCCTAAGGGCTTGCCCAACAGGACCATGACCATGCCCTTGCTTAAAGTCACTGTCTATTTTGTGTAGTAAATGAGGTAGTTTCCAGTTTAGGGGCACAGCTGAGGACACTCTGGCTTCAGGAATTTCTTAAAACTCTTTCATGACCAAAGACAGCATTTCATGAAACTGCTTCCTCAGGTAGGACAACTGTTTGTGTTAACCACAAACATATAAGCATGTAGGCAGAGTTAAAGTTGGGTAGATGAAAACTTGGTGCTGTGAGTACTTCAGAGTTTAGTTGTTTTGGATGATAAAGGTTGCTTATTTCTCAAAGCATGGTCAGAAACACAGTTCATACGAGTTTATTCCTTTTTCTGTACCACTGAAAGTAAGAAGTACGTGCTCATTGTTCTTATGTCCAAGAAGCCATGCAGCTACAAGTCCTCATTTATGTCATGCATTTGTGCAGGTCTTATTAGAAAAGGTGGGGAAAGCAGTCATCCATCTGTCCCTCACTCGAACATTTACTTACTTCATCATTATGAATTGCTGTTTTATAAATGCTGGGCCAACACTGTGCTGGAGGTATATTAGTGAACTTCCCCCACCTGATGGACTTCAAAGCTAGAAGAGATCATCTCGTCTGACAACCTCAGTGACTCAGACCACAGAGTTTAACTCACTCACCCCCATATTAAAGTGTAACACACACATGGACCTGCACAAGCAGTGACTATATGAAATAGGAAAATAGCAAGCTGCCAACTTAAAGTGACTGTTATTAAATATATACAAAAAGCATGAAGGAGGAAGAAAATTAATGTCTTGGAGCAGGACTCACTTCATCTAAATCTTTAAGCTAAACAATAAAAAATTCAGCATCAAGTGAAAGGAGGTTGTAGCGAAGTGGGTGTTGGTCTCTTCTCCCAAGTAGTTAGCAATATGATGAGAGGAAATGGGCTCAAGCTGTGTCAGGGGAGGTTTAGATTGGATATTAGGAAAAATTTCTTCACAGAAAGAGTAGTCAAACATTGGAACAGGCTGCTAAGAGGTGGTGGAGTGCTGGAGGTGTTCAAAAATCGGGTAGATGTGGCACTCTGGGACATGGTTTAGTAGGTATGGTGGTGTTGGGTTGATGATTGGACTGATGATCTTAGAGGTCCTTTCCAATCTTAATGATTCCTAGTTTTTACTTTCATTAAAAAATAATCCAGCCACTAATCCAGGAAACATGAAATTGCTACTCTACCCTTAATTGGTTTAGTGGTGGACTTGGTAGTGTTAGTTTAATGGTTGGACTGGATGATCTTAAAGGTCTTTTCCAACCTAAACAATTCTATGATTCTATGATGCTAGGTCTCTCATCTGCTTGTGCAGTCAATGGACAAGCACCTCCTCAGTATGAGTCATCCCACTTGCCTATAATTTTTTTCTGGGAAGACAGTGGATTAACCCCTGGGGGAGGTGCCTGTGATCTCCATTTATGAGAGAGGGAGCTTGGGTGACTAAGCTAGGCCAAGCATTTGCCTATTAATATGACAGAATTCAGGTGAGACAAAAGTCACCCGAAGAAAGAAAACACAGATTGCATTTTTTAAAAAAAAAGTGAAAAGACATCAGAGGTTTCAGTGCAGCACCTGCAGAAGTGAACCCTGCCCACATCTGATATTTGTTTTAGGAGTGTTGTCCACAGCAGTGGCTCAGAACTTCTCAGTGAGGTAGGGATATGCCTTTGTCCTGACTTCCACCTATGGGCCTAAACACAAACAGCCCAACAGTGGTATATACGAAAGGACCTAGCCTGACTTCTGTTGGTCTGAGTGAGAGTTCAGCAACTGGCTGCTGATGAAAGTATGGCTCAATGAGCATTGTTAATGACCTAAGAAAGAAGGTCAATTTTGGGGTTTCTGGTATGTGATAGAAATAAGTGCTCTTAGTGTAACAGTTGCAAAACTTTTCAGTATTCATTTAGTCAGAAGTATTTATGTAAATGTCACACCTCTCTGCATACATTTGTATAAAGTTCTGTACATTACAAAACGTAGCAACAAACATCATAATTCCTGCAGGATTAAGCACAGTGAGCACAGAGCAATAAGGGAATAATGTTTATGAGCAGGAAATGCTAGGTTGTGGCAGACTGATATATTTACACCTGTTCACTAAAATGTCACATTTACATATATCTATTTTTTAATTATATGTGGGCACTGTAGTACTCAGACTTGTTTACATTGAGAGGATCCAGAGTACTGACTGCTGGTTTTAAATATAAATGGAAGAATGAATCAAGTAAATACAGTATGAATGTGTAACTGGGAAGGTGAGATGGTAAAATTCTTAATAATATATAATTTCCACAAATTCAGAATTTTCTTAACGTGCATCAAAATACAATGAATTGTCCAGATCAAGCCCTAGTTAGACCCTTAGTTCCATAGACATCACTGGGAAAATGTCCACTGACATAAGTAGGTCCAGGAGATCATATACAAAAATCCAAATTTTGGGCAGTGCTCTCCTCTGTCTTCTCCTTCATGTATCCAATGCTGAATAGAAATATTTTATTTCTGCTCAGTGCTGGCATAAAGATACATAAGAGAAAAAGCACCATGGAAAGAGAAAGCAGACTCTTTAGCTACAGGAAGAGATGATACATGCAGTTGACTTTAACTGCTACCAAGGGTACTTATATTTAGATTTTGCTCACGACACTTCAGGTTGCACAGGCTAGGATATTCTTATTGGGACAGAGGGGAGGTGTAATGGGAATGGAAATTTTAATGTAGGCCCTCAACATATGTGGAATGATAACTTCAGTGTTCCAGATAGATTCTACCCCGATGCTTTAGAAGCTAAAAGCCACCTAAACTATCTTCCCCATTCAGTTTCCCCCATGCTGCTGCTACAAGAAAAGCTAGAATGCACTTGTGACAGTGCATTCTATTTGTTGCCAGCATTGTAAGTAGTGCATTCAGAGTAGCAAGCATTATTTTTTAAAAGCTCTGTTGCTAATCTTTATTTAAAATAATAATGATACCTATGCATCTTTAAAAGTTGAAGCCCAGCTTACTAGTTGAAAGCAAATACTGAAGTCAGTATAAGGGTTATTTTCATTCCAGGCCATGTTGGTGTGAACATTATCAATTGATCTAGGATTTAAGTGACCTGTCTGGAATGCTTGACAAACAAATTTTTCTCATGAATTATACATATTACTGAAAACCATACTTAATGGGAGACTGGGAAGAGGGCAAGTATTTCCATCACCTAGGGGTGAAAGCCCTGCAAATTAACAACAAGACGGTTCATTGAAGCAGGTAATGGATTGGTCTGTGAAAACAAGAAATCTTTGTGGGAATGACTGTGATTATTCATATAGTCTGTTCGCTAATTATTGCTAGTATGAACATTATTTTAAATGCTTTTAAGAACCTTGAAAATTATGTGACTTGTCAACAGTGTTGTGAAACACTACAATATAGAAGACATATAAGCAGTACACATTCATTCATTGGAAAACTTTGTGTTTGATCATGAAACCAAAATATGTAGACCATATTTATTTTTACATAATTAAATGCATCTGGCTAGCAAGAGGAAAGAATAATAGAGAAAAAGAATCTTTAAAAAATGGGAGATATGATGTATCAGCACACATTAGTGACATTAGAGCTGAACAGCTACCCAGCTAATATGATGCAGAGCATATGATGTTCTGACTAGACATAATGGATGGGAAAGGGCTAATCCTGCTATGCTCATTCCCACATTCAAATTCCATGCCTAATAATGCCTGAACATCCGTGTGATAAGAGAAGTCAGTGTCATTTTGAAAGAACATAAAAGCTTTGTCTTCTTAAGAACTATATAACGCAACATAAATATATATACTATATACAAGCCATTTTCCATTGAAGTTATTTCCTTTTTTTCCTTTATACCTGTTAACAGGCATGAACACCCAGACTTAAGTGATAACTTTGGCTTGTGTATTTTATGAGGTTCTGCTCCTTCCGTTTTTGTCACAGTTCTTTTCAGAAGTCACATCCGTGCTCCTTTTCCATTTTCATTTACTACTTTCAGCTATTCCAGCAGACTTTAAGTCTTGCAGTATGATTCATTATATGCCATATGGCCAGTATTACTTGGCTTTTGAAAAGACACTAGATAACTAGCTTTAAAATTAACTATTATTACAGTATCTTCACCTTTTGGCATAACTTCAGTCTTGATTGTTTTACTCCTAGCCAGGCATTATTTCCTAGAATTGAAATTTTAAGGCCAGAGGGACCTAAGAGCCTTCCCTAGCCTCCTGCGTAATACTGGCCTTCAGATTTCACCTAGTGATTTTTCCATTCAACTTCCATATCTTTCAGTTGCTCTCCTACATGTGACACTAAAGCCATGCAGAGTGAGATTCATATGACTTGTCCACCTGTAAGCTAGTCCTGGAGATTCTTCACAAAAATGGAATGAAAAAGGAAATAGTAGAATTTTATCAGCTATTACCAAAAAAGTTATCTTTAGATCTTCCTACAGCAGATTGCATGAACCAAGTGCTGTTTGCACATATTTATCTCTCCCTGTTAAATCTGAAGCAAATCTGGATGGCCTGCTCAACAGCAGAGGTACAAGCAGAAGACACCTGAGTTAAACAAGAGGGCTCACACTCTCAGCTTTGATTTAAGGCCTTCAAGAGAAAGGAAACTCTCAAATTGTTTCAGTGACTAAATAAATAGCAGATAAAAATTTAGATCTGATTTCTAATCTGAAACTGACTAAATCTTTTTCACTATTACCATTTCCGTCCATGCTCAGCTTCATTCTTACTCTACGAAGCTGTGGAATTATGTTTTCTGTAACTACTGCTGGAACAGTGTTCACCACCGCAGGGACAGAACTTTTATGCATGGTCCCCTGTACACTCTCAGACTGGAGGAACATTTTCCTTTCCTGAGCCTCTGTGATCAGCCTAGAGGAGTGATCATAGGATGCACAGTACAGTATTATTCCTTCTTCCCGTCCTTCCTAGGTATCACATCAGCAGGTCATATTCATTTATTGTAAGTGATAGTGATAGTAAATCAAATGAGGAGCATCTTGATCCTTATTTCCTTGGTGTAATTTCAGGTTGAACATCTTTCAGTACATATGGTAAGATCATGTTAGAGGCACTGGGGACTTTACACATAAAGAGAAATTACTTTCAGGTCAGTACCTATGCCATACTGCAAGATCATCTGGCAGCATCATTTACCTTATCCTAATAAAGGAAAAGCTGGTTCTTGTGGAATAAGATTGCCAGAGACTGGCTTTCACCAAAACAAGGCCCTGGAATAAAGTTGTATGTGGTAACTTGACTTACTTTCAGGGACACAGTTTAAGTAACTTTCTTTACCAGAAGGCTAAACTCTTTGAATGAGACACTTGAGTTGCTAGAAATATGGACTGGATGAAACAGGCTTTTTTATTTTTTGGTATAAATCAGGTATCGCCTCTTACTTAGTAGCATTCCCATTATCTCCGAGCTGTGTGTTTCTAATAATTGGTCAGAGTTTTAAAACTGCAATGGCAAAATTATTTTACTCAGAAAACTTTAATATACTAGTATCAGTGGCCATGAAGACCAGATCACAGAGGATATTGCACATATTTGGCTTGCTTCAATGAAAGCAATGGCAAAATAATTTGTAGAAACTATTTATCTATGTATATGCTTCACTTGATTTCGGCTCTCCTGAAGGTGTTATTCTGAATTATGATACTATTTGGTAGTAGATGTTTCACTAGCCAAAGCAGGTTAAGTTGTCTTTTGCATAGGTGCTGCATTTATTTTGCCTTGAATATATGTCAGTGATCCTAAGCTTGTGGAGGCATTGCAGATGCAAAAGAAAATAACACATTTCTGGAAATAAGTCACAGAAACTTTCTGACAAACATGATGAGGTGATATGCAATTAAACACCCACACACTTTTCAATGAAAATATTATTGCTACTGATAGTCTTTTAACTATGGACACATATTAACTATTGTAAACTACCTGCGTGACTATTAAGTGTCACACTGATGCAGTAAGCAATCATATTACTTGCCCAATTGTAAGCTAACTTTTTCATCTTCCAATAATATTTGAAAACAAAGAAAAGAACCCTGAGACATCCACCTAGACTTGCACCATCCTCCACTAAAAATCTTCCTAGCAGAGGTAATTTTTAAAATGTCATTTATTCTGAGATCCTCATATGAAAGTTCTTACGAGCTTATAAATATCTGACTTGTCTCCAAATGTGCATATAGGAAACCTCAAGTTTATTTTGTCAAAGGTCTTTTTATCATTGGTTGTGTAGGCTGCCAGGGTTCCTGCATGCCACTAGTTTTTTAGATAATATTCAGTATTTTCATTGTAATTCTCTGGTCGTAGTCATTCATTTACAAAGCTTACTTGGTCTGGGCTAATAATCTTACAGATCATATCCTGAAGGCTGTCTGCTAGAATTTTTGCCAGAAGTTGAAAATTCCAATTAATTAGCAACAAGGACAAAGATTCCTGAAGGCTTTGAGAACCCTACCCCAAATCTTATCTCACCATTCCCACTTTCTTGATTGTTGTGAATTATATATATTATTCAGTTGACCATATCATGTGTAAATTCAGTCTTCATAACTCATATTCATTCCCTAATATCTGCTGATTCAGCTTGTCACAGCCAGAGCTTTATAGCTTGGGTTGTTAATTTACTGGCAAGAGCTTGCTTACATCCTTTTTGTATCTAAGCATAAGTGTATTAATAATGCAGCAAAATTACCAATGCACTGTATAAATACCATTATATATTGCTTGCCACCATCCACATGGCAACTTTTTACTAAGTGCTTAATAAGTTTTGAGTCTGAACAACATACACTTAACAGTCACCACTCTAAGAAATGGCCTGTGCAAGCAACCAGTCCAGTTTCTGTAACTGATTAGATAATTCAGTTCCTCTTAGACATACCAGTTCAATTAGTGGGGATCCATAACTGTGCCACTGGAACTCTAGAACCTCTCCATCTAGTGCCATTAAGCATCATAGCAAAGTACTCTGCCCCACAGTGTGTTTCTGGAGACTGCAGGTCCTTTCTTTATGTGAAAACCATTCCTGGAAGCCACCAGTCAGTTTGAAAAGCCCATTGCTTATTTTGCTGTTTGTAATTCCTGAACAATTGGTCATGTCTTCTACAGAAAAGCTACACCCAATTTAAAAGAGAAAAATAAGAGTCTTGATATCTGTCTAGAGTAAGCAAAGAATCCAGTCCAGCTTATCTACAATTGGAAGAGATATCTTAATATTTCTAACTTCCTTCCAAGAAAATAATAAAAGATTAGTGGGTAGGGCAGAAAAAAAATAGTCTATGAATGTTGAAATGTACCCCAACCTAAATGTTAGAAAGAAGGAAAAAGGAACATGCTGTGACTAAGTTTACTAGGTAGCGCCAAACTATTCTTTGTTAAACCCTCCTCTGTTCATGCACTGACCAAAAAACAGGGATTTGCAACTTTACTTTTAGGGACATCTGCTAAGGTGACCAGAAATCATGATTAATGGTCGCATCACTAAGAACCTTGGTGCTGGGATGCTTAGCAACCACACAAACAAAATACATTTAGCAAGATCCCTTTTGTGAAAACGTATATAATTGTTGTATGTATGTATGCAATAGATAGAAAAATCAGTCCCAGCAGCACTCTCAGTTCATAATAAGAAAGAATATACTTGTAGGTATTTGTAGAACAATCTAATGTAAACCCCATCAATGTAATAACATAGCCTTTGTGTTTCCTAGTGTGAAGACTCATGCTGTATATTCTGCTGAAGTTCTCTCTTCTGTGTTCTGTTTCTTTTGCAATCTTCACTTTTCATTCCTGTATAGTCATTCCTGGCTTCACCCTATTTTTCCCATGGATTTTTTTAATCTCTCCTACTTCTTAGACAATCTTTACTCAGCTGAATACTAACTCACTGAGGTTCAGGTTAGGCTTAGAAAGCTACAGTGTCAGAGCAGGTTTTAAATTAAACAAAATTAGTTTCTTCTTTCCTAAACTTCAATAATAACTAATGGATGCTATATGAATTATGTAATGGTCTTACCACCACTGTATGAATACAAATAAAACAGTTTCTAAAGGCAGAATCTACACTGAAACCCCAGATTTCCCAGTTGGAGGCATAAAGAATGCTAGTGTTGCAGATTGCAGACCAGGCTAGTTTCAGATCATCTAACTGAGTCACTGACTTACAGTACTCAGAGTCAAAAGAGGAATGAGCAATTCAGACCAGCTGGCCTCCAAAGCTCCTTTAGTTCATCTCTGTACATAGTCAGTGGAAAGAACTGCTGAAATTAGGCACCTACAGCATGTGATATGCCTCACTTAGCACTATGACTGCCCTCTCCAATGCCTCAGCAGGACAGGCAGCCCTGGCTTGTAGTGAACTGCATTGCTTTGACTGTTATACTTTGGCAACATGCTAAGCACTTGACACCACTTTGAAGGGTATGAAAGTGTGATGGTTTTGGAAGGGTCTTTTGCATCTTACTAAGAAAAGGAATTTCAAGTCAGAAAGATTTATTAAGGTTTCTCCATAGTTTCTATCACATTGAATAGTAGGCAGGAAATAGGAGTACTGTTCTCACAAACAGGAGTGATAATTGCTTTGTTAAAGGTCGCCCAGATGGGACGCAGGTATTCAGAACTGTTTTAAAGTGTAGTGAGTAATTATCTCGTTTCTTCTCAAGTGAGTATGAAGTTGCAAAAAAGACATTGGGTCCTCTGGAATAAAATTTTAGGTTTCTTTCAATTAAATGTGAAAAAATTTAGCTTGTAAGGGGGTGGTGGTTTTTTCCCCAAGCATCAGAAATAATCCAGAAGTACCAACAGTTTCATTGCAGAAGAGGCCACCGCTTTTCCAGACTTCCAGGATGAGAACATCTGTGCAGCAGGATACATTTGTTACAACCCTGGTTGAGCTCCTCTTGTGTACCACACAACTATGCTTTGTTAGACTTCACTGTTCGATCCCATGTGCTTTAACCCGCTTGGCCTAAGCTGTCTAGACATCACCGTATTTCTCTCTGTCACACTGCTGCAGAAGCAGTGAAAAGAATTTGGAGTGATTAAGAGATTTTTTAAATAGTGGAGCAGTTCCTGATCATGTCTGCTGGGGAGTCATTAATTGCTGTGATAACTCCAGAGAAGTTGAATTTCTGCCTTATTTTCTCTTTTCTATGTTTCTTTTGATTAAATCCCATCACCTGGTAACGGTGTCACAGATGCAGCCAAATGGACTCACATGCTTTGCTACTTCTAAATTCATGCAGTTTGGGCTCAAGCTTAATCAGCTGAATCACAGTTCTAGCCTCTAATACTTCTTCCTATTGTCATTACCCTTATTGTCACTATCTGATCAGATTTAGGGAGCCATATGTAGGCAGAGCTCCTGCTTTTACTTCCTCATTACACACAACACAGAGAACCGCCCCCCTCCTCCAGCTACCTGCACCCTCAGCTGCAGAGAATTTTGAAATATGAATTTAAAGCTATTAGAAGTCTTTGTTTTATTAACAAGATACTTTTTTCCCTGCTTTTTTTTTTTCCCCTAAAGTGAACAATTATGAATTGTAATAACTGTATTCCAAGAATGTTTTATTCTGTCAAAATGGAGAGCTCTCCCCCAGGGCCACATTAGTATCTTTTTCTGTCTAGGAATGCAGCTGTTCCAGGGCAGGCTCTGAGTAATGTCTCTAATTGGCAGATATGCAGAGTGCTTAAGCTAATTATGTAATAAGGGAATCACTCCTAAAATTTTATAAACGTTAATATAGACATTTAACTTCAATTTCTTTGAAAGTTGAACAGGAAATGAGAATTCTTGTGGTACTAGTACCAAATGCTCCTTTTTATACTGAGGTTTTAAAATGTCGGGTATTGCAGATCTAATGCTGTATTCAAGCTGCAAATTACTCTCTTTGGCATTGAAATATTGCTGCAATTAAACCTGCAGTAAAGTATCAAAAGGAGAAAAAAAAAATCTTGCATCTGATTGCCTTTACACAAAACTATGTGGATCTTGATCTTGAAAGATGGCTCCTGAGATCTGAGTTTTAATTTTTCATACACAGATACACACTCTTCCATAGTTCTTGGGTAACGAATTTAAGATTTCTGATTTAAGCAGTTCCACATGGAATTTAACATTGTGAGACCTAACTGAGGCAGCTTCTTTAACACAGTTTGCAATCTACATGTTAGCCCTTATTCATTTGTCTAGGTGTATGTCTTTGTTTCTACATTTATATAACCCAGCAAACCATTCACTTCAATGACAGTCTTTTCTCAGATATTTGGTAAACAAGACAAATGTATTTTCAATTACAATATTTGAGCACAGGGAGTGAGGGAAGGGGGCAAGAACAGTTGGCTTAGACCAAACACACTCCTCTCCCTACCCCACGTTTAACATTTTCCCCCATTCAAACTCCCCCTGAAAATTGCCAGCAGTGTAGACAACCAAGAGCTTCCATGTCCAAGGTAGAAAATTCCTTTGTCAATACTGTAGGCCTGACCACTTCCCAAAATTCAGGGCACAGTCCTCCAACCAGCTGGGCCTTCTGTGTCCACTGAGTGATTATTAAAACACACAAAAAAAGAAAGAAAACCCCAAAACAAGACTCTTCTCATATGGAAGATCAAGGAGGTAACAAACTGCCCGTGATAGACATTGATTTTGTTGTTTATTGCACTACTATTGAGCATTAAGATAAAATCTGCATTCGAATTTGAGAACTAGGCTGGTATTCAAACCCATGCTTCCTTGCATCCACTTTCACTAAACATAATCCCAAATCCAAGTCCAGACTCAAAGTCATATGCAACCATGAATAAAACTTCTTTCTTGTTACCAGCTAAAAAAGGCCAAAAGATGCATTTATCTGTAATATAGATGGGCTTGACTGTGTCACTTCTGTGCATCTCATATGTCTTTGTCACAGGATGCCATTGCTAGGTCCTTTCTAGAAGAGTTTCAATGCTGCACACCAAAAAGTTTTCAGTCTGACTTTGGTTGGGAGAACACAGCCCTGAGTGCTAGATGTCCCACAGTTTGCCAAGACAGGGATTGTTAGGACCACTTGCTAGATTCCACAATAATGGTATGCTACAAACAAAGCCTCAAATATTAAGCAGATGAGTGCTTATTAAATATTAAGCATATGGTGTTAAAAAAAGGCAGAGAGAGTGCTACTGCCCCAACAAGCAAACTCCCAGGCTCAGCGTTTCCAGTTCTAGTCCCTTCCAAACTTCTTTTCTTGACAGTTTTGGGAGAACTCTCCATAAACAGTCCATCTGTGTAGGTCCATGGTCTGCATTTTCTCAAAGCAGAATATTTGATTTCCAGATTTCAGGGCCTAACTTTAGGTTCCTAAACATGAATATGATTTCACAAAAAAAGACCAAAATGCATGGATCCCCTCTTTAAGACTGAAGTTATAAATCCACAGTCATCATTCTAGCCTTCAAAGATTACAGCTTACAGAAGAAGCATAACTACAGCATCCATTACAACTGCCTGTCAGTGTCCCAGATAGGCTTGTCTAGTTGAGGCTGGACATCTGCTCTACTTCAGTCTTGCTACTTTTAAAACCTGAGGCAACTAACCAAAACATAGGGGACTATGATATATCTATTCTGCATCTAACAGGGAAGAAGTCTCCTTTCTAGTTGCAGAAAATCTTCTCCCTCCCCACGCATATCTAACGAGAAACTAAGCACAAAAATACAAGTTCTGGTTTAGGAGGTTTCTGAGACACAATTTGACAGAAGCTGGGAGAATAGTTCAAGGAGGCAGTGCCAAATGTTTACCCTGTTCCTAAAGTCTTGTCTAGTAATTCATTCCTTACCCATGTTGGAGACAGGGTATTGAGCTAGATGGACCTTTGCTATGGGACAATACAGAAATGAGCACTTGCTCCTACCTTTGAAAGGAGCATGAAGACAAAAACTGTGAACTAAACCTTATACCTTAAAGTAAATATGATACATCTTGTAGCATAGTACATTCTGAAAAGGATTTTAACAAGTGGATTTTCAGTTGAGCTTTCAGGACTTGCTCAACTGTCCTGTTAGTAGAATTTCTTCTTGAACTAGCCATCTTGGATTTACTATTCAAATAGTTGATCAAATTCCTACTAACAGACACAAAAGTTTTCACTGAAAAATTAAATGAAAGCTCTGGAAAGCAACAGAAAGAGCACATGGTGGATGCTGGCTTGCTGCATTGTTTTGTTTTCCCTGTTATTCCTTGAGATGCTGCAGCTTGTGTTTCAGCTCTAAAAATTACAAACACAGCTGGGTGTACATTCTAAACACAGTAGGATGTTACTGTGGTATTACCACTGACCCAGGTTCAGTCAGAAGTCCTAGGAACTACCAGATGCACAGAATGGAAGCAAACAGGCTTGTATTCGTTCTAGTTATGGAGACAATAGAGGGAATGAGAGGGTTTGTGATTGAAGTCCCTCATATACCGACATATTCACTAGACCAGCAAGGCTTCCCATTTTATAAGTCCTAGTGTGGAAAATTTGATCAGAATATTTGAGGTTTGAACACCCTTTGTGCTGACATGTAACCCTGGAAGAGGGACAGCACTGAGGGTCAGCCAGATCCGGGGCTCTGTTCTCAGGCTGATGGCTATGCACAGGTGTATCCATGTTGCTACGGCTGACCAGCACTTATTCCATTTCAGCATACTAGAGGGTATTGCTGCTGTTGTTATTCTCCGTCAAGGGATTTGGGAGTCCCAAGCTCCAGCAAGTCTGGATTCCATGATGACACTTCTAGCTCCCCGTTCATATTTGTGTGAGTTACTTCTGAAATGTAGACTCATAAAATAAATGCAGCTGCTCAGATTCTTGCTTAGAGTCCTGTACTGTTGCATTTAACAAATCTTTGATCACTACAGAATATGGCTTTTGGAACAGTTTCACACATACATACGCTTCTCACCTGTCAAAAGTGCCCAAGTCCTGCTTTGCCTGAGAGAGTGGATCTGTCCTTCACATCAACTTATGGGGACCACATTATTGCTCCTCATTATGGGAATGACGAAAGTGACCATTATTATCTTTGACTGGTCCAAGGTTATCACACTACCTGTATGAAGACCTTGGCTCCATCAACAGAATGAGTAGAAGCTGCCTCAAACCTATCAGTCTAAGATGCTTATGGTGTCCCAGCTTGTTGCATCACTTCAGTACGTAGACCCTTCTCCCACCTCATTGAATGGGTATATACAGATTAACCATAACACTTATACCAAAAAAACAGTCTTAGCCATAGTAAAGTCAGCAACCTTGATATATGGACACTATTTTTTTGATTCAGAAATCTGCTCATACCTTTTGCAAACCATAAGCTAACTCTGTAACTCCTTCCATTTTGATCAGTAAAGTCCCATGGTATTTCTGTAGTTAATATGGATTTCAATCCTCATTTGACAGCTGGTGAGACAATGTGAACTACAGAAAGGTTAAGTGACTCAACTGAAGTCATGTCATAAGTTAGTGACAGTCTGTCAAAGTCAAGAAAGGGATTTAGATGTCTTGATTGCTCTACCTCGACTCACTATTGAAGTAATTTTGGACAAAAATGTTCTGAGAAACATTATACGTGGATCAACACAGTCTTAGGTACACAGTGGGAATATTTGATCTTTCAGTGATGTTTCTAAATACAGTCTCTTATTATTTGAACAATAAAGCAAATACAGCAGTCTTCCTAAATCATTGCCCAAATGTAGCAGTGGCAGAAAACTCCAATACTGGAGTCACACTTACCAAAATTTCAACTCATCAGAAACTAATCAAAATCATATTAAATTTCTTGTACAGGAGACAAAAACAGAAAGAGAAAGCATGTACAAAATATGTTAAGGTTTACAACCTTGGACAAGTTCTTTACACAAATCCAGGCCTCTGTTCCATTTCTACATTACTAAATTAGCATGAAATGCCATGAACTTCAAACGATAATGTCAATTGTTTTTAGCCATTTCTTTTATCAAAAAATAAGCCTTTATGGATTTCATATGCTGACTAAGCCAAAGGCCTGGTCAGCACAGAAATGTTTACAGATGGCAGAACTCTTGTTTTTTTAAAAAAAAGATCAAAGGGAGGTTGAGAATATACAAACCCTGGTGGTTAATATACACTCATAAACAAACAAACTAGCATGATGCTTACCGCATATGGACAAACTATCTGTGCAACTGACTGAGGCTCTGCTATCAGACTGTCTTTGTTTTGAAATCCTCAGTTTCAGCCCCCCTCCCCACCAGGACAGGACTCCTTAGATAAGGTTCTGTCAATACCCTCACTACCAGCTCCAGTTTTTAGGGATTTATAACTTGGCTGTAAAATTTCATCTGAGGGTTAGGCTTGGCAGACAAGGTCTCAGCCTGACAGCAGTGTTTTTATTACATTATTTTAAAATGAAGTGGCTCTTTTTAACCTTAAGGAAGATGCAAGATGCATGTAAGTTAACCAGTTTCAGGAGGTATTTGGCTGCTGCTATAACTCAAAACACAGTGGTGTTTTCTTTTTTTATTTCTTTTTTTTCCTCCTTGAAGACTATGTGTGCATCTGTACAAATTTCATAAAAGACACCATATCAACAATTATGGGCACAGAACTATGTGAATACCCACAGACAGCCCTCATACAGACTAAAATGATTTATAAAATTCAAAGCAATTAAAATTCACCTACTTAGTTTAGGGAAATAAAATAAAATTGAATTCACACTGAAAGGACTTACATTTGATCTTCTAAGAAGCACTAATGAAAAAGCTGTTTGAGGTACTTGTCAAGAGTGAAAAGTAGTGGACAGACAGAAGCATATATATAGTCTAAGATCTACTCAGCAAAAAGGTGTTTGCTACCCCACAAACACATAATAGCATAGAACCTAGGAACTGGACAAAGTGTGAGTCCAGCCATCTGGGGTGATGCTCAAAGAAGAGGTCCTAATACCTGTATCTATCAGTGTTTAAAAATCAGAACCATTCTTTCATATTCAAGCTGCCTCTGTAGAAGGAATCCAGCAACCTTTATTATATCTCCTGTGAAAGCATCTGATAGGTTATTAAAATAATCTACATCCTTAATAATATTTAGTAATAGACTGAATCTTGAGATGCCTATTCTACAAGAGTTTCCTGTGGTTTGCTTGGGTTTTTTTTTTAATTAATCTACATTGTCAAAGTTTTGGGTGTCTGGCCTGAGACATTGTCAATTAAGCTTATTTTTTGCCAGAGGGTGGTAGACCCTCACTGATAAATCAGGTACTTCTGTAGTGTATTAAGTTCAATGCCTGCAAATTGAGATACATTCCTCAATCTCTTCTGTGAATGAAAACATAGCTGTGAAGGGTCAGTCAGTATGGAGCACTCTGTGGCCACTTGGGCACAGACTTAAAAACCTGCAGTCAACATGTGAAAGAAGGACCTCTTTGCCAAAAAAGAAATGCTATACATTTAAATTATACAATTAAGGAAGAAAGAGAGTGCTTTACATCACATATCATGGCTGTATGCATAAGACCAAGGGCGTCACTTATGCAACCCTTTTTTGCTCTAAGATAACACTCAAAGTTTATATGAACACAATGGTGGAGGCGACTGCAGGGCTATGTTGAATTAGAGCATCCAGTTGGCCCGGGCTACAGGAGGGAGGGAAGGAGACAGATTGCCAAGAATTTAGTTGTGCAAAATCAGTACAGATTAGACTTAGCAAGTGGACATTCACTGCCTGTGAGAGCCTTTTCTTTTGTAAGAATAAAGCTCAGCAAGGCAAAAACAGCAATGTGAGGTGCTAATGCAAGGATGGTGAATAGGCATTGCCTGTTGATTGCCTCTTCCAGTACCTGAGTACACAGACTTTAACACAGACAGCAAGTGAAGCTAGTAGGACCCAGGTTCAATCAAAGGAAAGGAGAACATTCTTCATGCTGCAGGTAACACATCTGGGAAATGCTTTGTCAAAGGACATTTGGGACCCCAAAGCTCTTCAGAGTTTTAATGGGGAAATTGAACAAGCATGTGGAAGGAAAAGGCTTTGAAGACTGCTAAATAGGCAAACACCAGGACCAGGAAATCTTCTGAGCTGAAAATAACAGGAGACATATCAAATAAACATATATACCAGTCCTGTCCTTACCCGCCCTCCCCTCAGCATCCTCTTATGACCAGTGATAAGCAGAATACTGGGCTAGACAGATCCTTCATCTAAGCCAATATGGTCATCCCTATGTACATGTGAACATGAAATCCCTCCATAGGGCTTTGTAAATATTTAGGATCTGCTGTTGCACCACAGCAGAGCCATGTTGAAAAACTTAATACAGCTAGATTATTTACAGCTGTCTCTGCAACACTGACATGTGTTGGGGTAGAAAGATTTTCGTACCTGGTGACTACATGTTCAAAGTGTTAATCCCAAAATGACAGCATGTGTCAACCTGTCTGCAGTGTTTCAGCATTGTGTTAGCTCGTTCCAACCTTCTTCTAAATATCAGAGGAGGGTGCAGACTTCACCTTTTCATGGAGACAAAGGTCAGAAAGAAGAAGAAGGAGATAAAATGATAGATGTCTGCCTGTGTTCCCATGTCCAGATGAGTGTCTCTGACACTTCCAGAGTGTGCACCAAGGAATGAGCGAAGGACACACCATATGTACCTTTCCATCCCCAGACTTGCATAGTTCCCAGTATAGACAGCCACATCTTTTCTTAAGGGGTAAGTACAGGCACTGACACCCAAGTATCTTGCAAACTGAGCAAGAAGCTTCAACCAGCCCTGAAATTACCTATAGACCTAAAACTTGTGGTTAGCAACTGATAAATATCTTCAAATGTGACTAAAACATCACATCTCAGTAACTGTCCACCTTCCTATGTCAGCTTAAAAATACCAGTATCTTAAATATGTGTCTCACTAGTAACCACTAGTTACTAGATGGAGGAGTATCAATAACGGGAGAGAAAAAGGCGAGATAACAGAGACCTGAGTAAAACAGAAAGAAATAGGAACAATGATTGCATGGAGAATGGGGAAACGTAATCTGAATGCAGAGAATTTCTGTCTGTTGGAGGGTGACAGAAGGGCGAGAGAGTGCTGAAAGTAAACAGAGCACCTTGGACAGTACACTGTGGTGTATACACTACTAACCTAGTGTGAGGAATAATGAGGGACTGTCTTATAAAAGGAGAGTCACAAGGAGGGATGGAGCAAAGCCAACATCATGAGAGGATAATACAAAAAGAGCAGAAAACAGGTGGCTAACGTTTTCAGGAAGCCTGGAAAATGGAGTGGGAAATCTTGCGGGATGGATGAGGCACTTATGGCATCGAGGTATAAGCAGGATATAGTGTATTTTCCCTGTAATGGAGAATGATGGGAATGTTTGCTCTGAGCCTGCCCAGAAATTATAGTGTGTGTGATGCTATAGTTTATTACAATCGTGCTAAAAGGAATTTTTTAAAAAAAAAAGTCATTGCAACTTCTGCACTGTTTGGAACCTTGCTATCTGCTGGGGATGCAGACTACCTCTTCAAGAAGGACAAGGATGCAGTGTGATATTGTGTGACACATGACATCCCTCAGTGTCAGCTGACTGCTTGTAAGAGCAGCTCTAAATTATGGCAGCCCTGTTAGAAAGACTATTGTAATGTCCTTGAAATGGGTCATATAAAT
This sequence comes from Pelecanus crispus, assembly GCF_030463565.1. NCBI lineage: Eukaryota > Metazoa > Chordata > Aves > Pelecaniformes > Pelecanidae > Pelecanus > Pelecanus crispus. Next base: position 69,280,386 of record NC_134644.1, read on the forward strand.
CTCAGCTATAGCAGCTGCATCATATGTACCCGCCCATTGACTCCTCTGCCATGTGCTCTGGGTTTGCCCTTGCTCTCAGTGAAGCCTACTGCAAAACTGACAATGATTTCAGAAGGCACAAGATCAGGTTCTCTGATCTTTAAGTAGAAGCAGAATAGACACCCAAGGAACACAGGTATGACAACAGGCTGACTGCCTGAACCAGGCCATCCACAAGGGTTTTACACAACCAGACTGCCCAGTTTTTCATGAATAGTGGTATGATTCTGAGTTTGCCACGTGCACCAAAGGACCATCTGAATCTCTTTCAATGCTTTTTATCTCTTCTTTTCCTCCTTTGATATAGTGACCAGGAGAAGCATACACAAACAAGAAATATTTTAAATCATGGAAAACCTCAAATACAGACATTCCAGTCCTCATACTAAACACAATAAAGATGTCTCAAAACAGTCCATGATGTGGCATAATTTATCAGCTATACTGTAAGGAGTCTGACTAGTGCTTAGGTTCCTGTATCTGAAAAGAAAGCACGTTCTGAAGGAAAACAAAACTGGAAATGTATCTGTATCAACGTTTGCTGTACTGGTAGGGCAGGTATTCCTGACATGTCTTCTCTTCTTCCTATTAAAAAGCTGAAGTCAGTGTAGTTTGGAGGGATGATAGATACAAACCTGGTGCAATGGAAGAATCTGCTGGACAGATCTCTTGCTGTGACGCTGCTGCTTTCTCCCTTCCTGCTCACTATAAGGGGATAACTCAACACTGTCTGAGATCAGTGGTTTCGAGAATGCTAGTGTCATAAATAAGCAGATGTAGTTAAATCTACAGAACAGATCCTCTCAGTCTCACCTAAAAATATTCACAACTTCTGAGCATGTTACATTCGCTGAAATGGGTTATTGGTAGCACCTTGGAGGCCCTGATGCTCAAGTTCACCTTCAGCTATGTTTTCAATGGACAACACCTCTTCCTTTTTCTCAGTGCTCATCATGAATCTCAAAACCTCCTTCCATGACCTTTTCTCTCCCCTCCAGCAGTCAAGCACCAACAGCCTGTAGAACTACACTGAATCCTAAACAATGGCCTGCAGGTCTAAATAATGCTGGCTTAGCTCTGGCCTTTGGCAAAAGACAAAGCAGTCTCTGATGATAGGAGCTCCATGAGCATTTGTGTAAAATAGTTTAATAAGATTTTAATTACTATTATGACAGGAATGATGAGAAATGTCATTAAATAAACTATGAGACAGATCTGTGATTAAAAGAAAAAAAAGGCAATAGCACAGGGGATAAAAAGAAAAAGAACTTGGGAAAAAAAAAATCACAAAAAAACACTTATGGACCTACAAAGTGGAAAAAATACCTCACGCAGAATAGCTTAGGAGGCTGCTATGAAAATGATGCCCAAGACTGTATTTAACCTAGGGATGTTCTAGTAGTTCAATACTAATGTACATGTGTTGGCCATGACCTTAGAGCAAAACTCAGACAGGCACCACACCCTCTCCTCAACTATCCTGGTTTTCAGATAAATTAAACTAAGCATTCAGACAGCACAAGAACCACAGAATACTCCAAAATCTTGCCCCATGTGGATGTTCAGGAGGCTAAGACCTCAGGGTTGCTACTGTACATACAGGAGGTGAGCTTAGGTACTATGCCAGTAATTGTGCTTACTTCATTCATTTCCAGACTGAACACTGGTAGTACTAGCTGCTTTTGATGAAACAGAGCCCCTGTGATCCTTCAGTCTCTTGTGCAAAGTCACATGCAGATGCTATTTTCAAGCATAGATTTTGATATATAAAAGGAAAGACAGCAGTGAGGCTGCCAGAGCATTGCCTGCTAAGCTTTAACTAGACAGTGTCATCTGCAGTTCAATCTGGTCAACAGCACAAACTCCTTTGAAGGTAAGAAAAAATGGGTTGGGGTTGTCTGTTAAGAGACCTTTTGTGGAACTATTGTTATTTGTATTGTGCTAAGGTGAAAGGACTCTAACACAGGAATAACCATTACATGAACACTGATTTACTCGCGGAAGGTTAAGGCCAATAAGCTTGATTCTCCATTCCAGGACAACTTAAGAGTAACACCAAAGTCAATGAACGTCCATCAGGAAAACAGAAGTTTGACTAAGAAGGGAATTAAGTTTAATGAGAAACCCCACAGTCTTATTTAAATGTTATTATCTCCACTGTCGTTATTTATCAATAGTATCAGTGATAGATAAAAGAATGGAGCTTGCATAGTTGCAAGAGCTATTGTCTGCTGAACACATGATAAAGGTTTTCAGTAACCAAAAAAAAAAAAAAAAAAAAGGTACTGAAAAGTAATTCTCACTCCATCAGTAATGAAAAAAGCAAGATGTCTTCAAAAAACTGCACAGGAGCAACACTGTATAGGTTAATATGTTAAGACACTTTGACTCACTGCCCATCTGTGTTCACTGGAGCTTGTTAACTCCTTTATTTTTATCATATGTTAGCTGTCAGTCTAGCATCCATCTATCCTTCATTTCACATGGCATTTCTTCAAGATGAGAACTAGTCAAAATATGTTTCTACAATTCAAAGTTTTGCTTTCCCGGAAATGCACAAAAACACAATGATGCAAGCTCTGCAGAGGAAAGAAAAGTGAAGAATGCATTTTCCAGCTCCACTGGAGTCTATTTCTACTCTCCTACTCTGTTTACCACTTATGTCTATTATCTTCTCTTTTTGTGTGTATAACTCCTACTGACATTAATGGGAGGCCTGCTCGTGTAAGGAGAGAGGACAATCAAACCTTGAATGTGTTCTTACTTTGACAGCTAAATCCCTGGGTCCAGAAAATTCTACATTTTATGTCAACATGTTCCCACTTATGTGATTGTCTCATGATACTCTATTCCATTTTAAAAAAACAGTATTTATCTATCTTCTCATAATGTACAAACAGATCTCTTATGCACATCTGATAAGAGGTTATATGCTGCAGAACTATACAAAAACTGATGTAGGGTGCAGTAGAAGCTTTATTGCAGAATGTTTGTTTCTTAATCCAAACCTTATACCTGACATTAATGACCTTATTTCAGTAAAAAAAAAAAAAAAAATACAGTGACTTTAGTGAGGATATTTGTGGGAATAAAGGTTACAGAGTTAGGTTCTCTATTTAAAAATAACTTTTGAGACCAAAATAATCCAAAACCAAGCAATGCTGCAGTCATGTCCCCAGCAGAGGACAGTTGACATGCAAGTTGTATGGTGCTGGGAGACTTCCAGAAAGGCATCCCCTTACCTAGGGTGCTCAGGAAGTGTGTTTTTCATTGAGATTATTACATGAACCAAACTTGAGAACTGTTAAGTCTCCTTTTTTACTAATCTGGCATCAATATTTTTGGTTCTTCTAACAAAGAGAGAAAAAGGTGTGCTGTGTGCTTTTTTTTTTGGGGGGGGGGGGGGGGGGGGCGGGGGGGAAGCAGGACTCTCTCGCTTGGTTTTCCTAAAGGAAAATGATGGTACTCTGCACCTGGATCATCTTTTTGCATGGTTTTGCTGTTAATGCCTATATATGTTAGTACCAGAATAACTTACATGGCAAAAAGCAAAGATCTGAGGTTTTGTTTCAGATTCACACTTGTGCAAGGCAATCCTGGCAAATGTAGAATAGCCCATCTTCCCAAGGCGAACTCACCACTAGGAATCAAATTCCTCTGTGCTAGACCCAGGTCTGAGGTAAACAAACAACATGTATATTTGATTTGCCCCATTTAGTTACAGATCTTTCTTTTCAGTCCTTGTTTTTTTATTTCTGTATGTCAAATATGAGTCTCTCTGATGTGCTACCTTTTGAAATGTCTGAGACACCTGATGGAGAGAAACTTAGTTTATCTGCCAGTCTTCTTGACACATATTAAGCTCTCTTGTTAATCTTCAGCACTGCAACTTGGCAAGGAATCCAGACTACAATCACATTTCTGAGGCTAGACACTAAAAACACAGGAACAATCCTGACTAAACACTAAGTGCTGACCCCTGTGAGCTACACCTCTGTAGAGCTTGCTAGAACTACAGGTCCACATCATCACCCCCAGATTAATACAGATTATTATAATACCCTCTATTTAGATAACCTGCAATAATCAGAGGAAGAGAAAAATTTGGGTTTAAAGGGTAGGCAATGGGGGAAAGATGGCTTTGGGTAATTTTCCCTTACAGTGCCAATATGACCTATAGAGCTGCTGCTCTATTACAAGATTTCTTGCAGATAGCTTGCATGATATCCACATGAAAGTCTGCTAGTAATGGAGCATATGTATTCAAAGATACAATAAAGGATTAATAAAGACTGTAAAACTGGATGGAAGTTTAGAGATTGTTTTCTGCTCACCAAACGGAATGACTTAGAGCTCCAGACTGAGACCAGTTTGGACAGGTCCGTATGAGTATTTTAATTTGGCTCAGGAGTGTACTTTGGTAGCAGTTGTCCATGCTTTGGTTTGCATTGTGGAGCATTGTGGTTTCTTTTCTGAGGACAATAAACTGAATACGCAGTCTGGGAATGCACTTAATGCGCACCAGCAGCAATTGGACATTCAGCCTGTGCAAGATACTCTGAGGTAAAAACAAAATTTCTATATCATGCACATCAGGTCCTCAGCACCAACTGTTTTGCTGTATACATTTGTTCCTATCTGTGTGCACTTCTTCCTATCCAAAGTCTACACTAATAAACATAATTTTTATGAGGCAAAATGATGTGCATCCTGAATCTTGCTGAATATGATTCTCACTGTAAGTACTCTGGGGATCTTTCACAACTTTGCCTTCCCTTGCCCCATTCAGTGTTTTATGGAATAAGGAGATTCTGTTGCAAAATTAAATGTATATATAAATACATTTTGCCAGGATAAATTTTCGAGCTTCTTTTTGGTATTCCTGTTATGTATTCACTCTCCAAAAGCACAAATCCTGCAGTATCCTTTTCCTGAATCTGGCAGCATTTATCTGAGTATCTCTGTATCATTAACAGATTTTAACTCTGTCAAGAAGAAAAATATTAGCTTCACTTGACAGACTGGAAATTAAAACACCATTGAGTTTATATGATTCACTTGAGATTATATAGGAATTGTCTGAAGCAGACATTGCATCTCAGTTTCCCCAATGTCCATCTGATGTCCTGTCTTCTAAATCAGCCTTCAGATTCATGGTTCCTGTCCCATTTGTGGGAGCTTTATTTTCTCAATAATTCAGGTTTGTCGCTTCCAAAACCTGTCATGCTGTGCTGGAATCAATCAGGCTGGACCTTTGGTCCACCGGTAATAATGGGAATCAACACCAGTGCAAATATACATGCTGAAGAGTGACCATGCTGGGTTGGGACCAGGAAAAGGAGGAGCTCGTTTGTTTTGCTGTGGAAGAGTTTTGGTTGGCAGGGGGTGCAGTGAATTTGGAAGTCATGAGAACTGAAATCCAACCAACAGGCACCCTTGAATGCTACACTCATCCTGGAAGGAGCACTGTGCTTTACAGTGGCAGTAATGCAACTCGGTGTTTAGCTGTGTGAGAGCTGTGCCTAAAACACTAACAGTAAGACTAAGAGCTTGCCTTACCCTGCTGTTCCTTCAGTTCTGTAAGGCCAGTAACAACCAGGTGAGATTATGCTTTTTGTGGTAAAGAACACGTGTCTACATCAAAGTGAACTGAGACCGCCACATTCATCCCCTGTTGTATTTCTTGTCAATTTTTAGCCTGCATGTCAGGTTTTCACTTGTATAAAGCCCTGCTAGTGTGGCAGTGAACATATGTTGTTAGTGTGCAATAATTGTCCTTTAGCTCCTTGTTGGCTGGATTTATTACCTAAAGTAATCATGCTGCAACAGAGGAAAAAGTAAATAAAATGTTTATGATCATGGCAAATCTTGTTTCTCCTTTAACTATTGAAAGGTTTGAATGATCTCAATGGCCAAAAATTACCTCAAAATGTATGCGTGTGTGTTTACTTTGGCTTGCCCAACTTGATATGATTTTCACCATAAGCTTTCTCTGCAGCCAAAAATCACATCACATGAGCCAAAGCAGATAACAGACACACATACTTCTGAGATCATCATTGCCTGAATTATTGAACAGGTTTCTGCACCTCTTCTGGGCATGCATTTGGATGGGAGCTTGCCAATAGCATCTCTTTTTCCAGTGTATACTTTACATAAACTCAAATACATACATTACAGCACTGTAAATGTAGTGAAATAAGGGGTGCTACTTCCTAAGATTTCGTTCTCCTTCCTCACCAATAAAATATAAAAAACAAATGCACCATTTTCCTTCTTTGACAAAAACTGGCATATCCACAAGGCAATCCAAATTTGACGCATCAGACATCATAGAGAAAACAAAGAGGTTTTGGGGGTTATCTTTGTTTAACATTTGTGAATATGAACACAAGGATCTCAAGCCTGTTTTGAAAAGAAACACCTTAGGTGCTTAAAGGTGCACCTGATTTTTGAAAACACTAAAATTGTATTTCCAGTACATGGGATGTAGAAAACAATGGAAAATGAACTGACTATAGAATTAACGTGTTCAGTTTCTGAGCAGCAAACAGAGCCCAGTCCAGCAGGATGCTTAATTATGCTCCTAACTATAGGCATAAGGAGACCCGTGAGAATTTTTTCTTTTTTAGTTTGCTGACTGAACCAAAAGTTGTGTGTGGAAGATTTTGTATCAATGCATAACAATTTTCAGTGTTTTAATAGTTGTTATTGGTTGCCCTCACATTTTTCGCTGTTCTATTTGACCTGAAAACAGAAAGTTTGTTTCAGCATGATAAATTTCACTTTTTTTTTTTTTTAATCATCTTTAATTAAATTTTTGCCATTCTTTTCAATGAAACATGCATTTGGAAATGGAAAACCAAACCATTGGACTTTGAAAATATTGTAGCAAAACAGATTGTTTTTTTCTGACCCTTTCTTTTGTTTAAAACCTTTTTCCAAGTTTAGGAGTTGTTTAGTCAGTCCCTGAGCATTTGCTGCATCTCACAGCAAATAAAACATTGTTCAAAAAATGTTCTCCCAGTCCCAGTTTTGAGACTAAATAGCCCTACTGACACCAGTAGCATTGATCATATGTTAAAACAGGGTGCACTCCAGCCTGTTTTACCAAACATGTGAACCATATTTGTTTTACTCATGTGACAGCAGGAGACAATCAAAACCTCCAGGGGTTAGGTGCTGTGTGTTAATTAAATGTATACTGACCCATAGCCTGGGTTCCATTTCAAGACTACTCCTCAGTTCCTTTTTGGAAGAACAGTCCTGCCAGCATATCTCTAGCCCAGGACTTGTCTGCCAATGTCTTACTGTATTTTTCTGTTGTTTGGTTGCTTAATGAGAGCCCTCTGCCCAGCCCTCTGGGGAACAGGTTAGCACAAACACACTTTAACCTTTGTGGTTCCACTCTGAAACCTGCAACTGACCCTCCTCTCATGAAAAACTATAAAAGACTTAGACAACAGGATTAAAATAAAAGACTAATGAATATACAGAATGTCACACCTGCCACACTTGTGAATTATTGGTCTCTTAAACTTCTATAACCCAGCACCGTCAGTGACACCCTTTATTTACCCTTAAGGCGCTTGGCAGCTGCTTAAATGGCTGTCTATGGCAGTTTGGTGGAAACAATAATAATACATTATAAATCAATGAAAATGAAGTTTTTGCAGTGATAATCTGATATAGATTTGCTAACATTTATATGAAATTCAATTCTGTTTGATTGCATCAGCATATGTTTCATTTCTTCTAGCACTATTGATTTTGAAGGTTCTTTACCTATGTCTAAATTATTTCTGTTACAACTTTGCATTATTGTTTGGAAATAACCTAAATCAACTGAAACCATTTATTTAATTTTTAGCTTTTTTAAAATCTGGTTTCTCAAGTAATGTGATCTCACTTGTATTTTTCAATAAACAAAAGCTATTAAAGCTCCCAAATCTTCTATATCATTTATCTGCTAAGACTCCTCTGTAATTAAATGTGGTGTTATTTCTGGCAAAACCACTGAAGTACAGGGAAAAAAAATAAAATATGGGCATAACATTGTATTGCCTAGAGTATTCATACCAATGAATAACACCAAGGTTTTTGTGTTGAAATGGATGTTGTTAATGCAGATAGCACAGTGATTACTTAATATGCGCAGGCAAGTAGCTGTGTCTGTGTACATATTCAGGTGCTGTGTGTACAACAGTGATAAAAACCATGTCATAGCATCCTCTCAAAGAAAAGAGATATTGTTGCTATTCCATTGATTTACCATAAAAATTGAGGCACAAAATCTTCTGAGATTAGGTACTTTAAATGGCTATAAAAGTGTATATAAATAAATGACCTGATTTTGAGACCTACTGTATGCTACTTCCCATCTTCAGCTCTTGTCTTGTATTTTAAGTTTGAGCATGCAGAGCTTACCACATGCACATTGTCTGTGCATGGACTTGTTAGCTTACACTGCCATACACCATTTGCGTGTGTGTATGGCATCACTTCTACCAAAATTTCACTGTGGCTTTTGCATGGCTGTAACACTTGTGGCACAAGTGTTCTTTGGACATAAGTTGGGATGAGAAACCTTAATGAAATAATATTTTCCCCTGGCTTACAAATATTGCCAATTTAGCAGAAACTTTGTTTTGGAAGAAATAAATCCTGGCATGATCAAAACATTCTGCTTCAGCTCTGTCAGAATGAATTTGTGGGATTTTTTTTTTTTTTATTTACTTGGTTTTCATTTCCTTTTTCTTCCTTAAATATGTCACAATAAAACTTTCAATACAAAAACTTAAAATCTAATTCACCTGAAAAGAATAACAATAATAATAAAGTCAATCACTTCAAAGTACTGATGCTTCGTTCCTAATTAGAAACCCTGATAAAATGGCAGAATCTTGCAACCCTTCATGAAAAATAATTTCTGCCTACCATATAGGCCAAAAAGAGCTCCAGCCAGTGACTTGTTGATAAAGCAGCAGTAGTTGCTGTATGTACCCTTTTGGCATTCTGAATGTCTTTTACTAGTTCTGACACTCAGGGTATTTTCCCTACTTGGGTACCTCTGGCACCACTCTAGCAATATACGGGCAACTACCAAGTTCAGTGTATTTTTCCTGTGGAAGGCACACCCATGAGAACTGGCTTTTCTGGCCAAAAAATCCTATGCAAGCATGCAAGAGAGAGACACACACCTGATTTAAACCACAGAAATTCATTTCCCTTGCTGTAATATGGTGGTTATGGTTGCAGCCTCACGGACCCTGAGTGAGAGTAATGACTGGCTCACTGGATCAGAAGCAGAACAGCCCAATGCAGTTTCCACGGGCTTAACTTGTCTGTGCCTCTGGCTACTTCTGCTCTGTACACAGAAAAGTGTTAGATACTCAACAGAGAAAGGGCCTTACCTAGTGAAATGTTGGACAGTAAAAGTTAAGGATACTTACTTAACACTTTCACATTATAGGGAATTTAAAAACTGCTTACATGAGAATTGACAAAACAGATATGAATATAATTCCCAACCTGTGTCAAGTTCTCTTCTTTGATACCCATATAAAACCAGAGGTTTTTCTGGGATGCTAGGTTTATGTGGTTTCTGTCACTGGCAGACAATTTTTTTCACTCTTCTTGCTTTGGAGTGTGATATTTTTTAATGAGTACACAAACCATGTTAATGAACCTCAAATTCAGCAAAAAGAAGAGGAAGTCAAAATGACTGTCATACACAATTGACATGAAAAACTAATCTTCCTCCCCTCACCCCAAATTCCAGCAGTATCAAAAAAAAAAAAAAAAAAATAGCATGCAGGCCTTTACATCACAATAGTGAGAAGAGATTAAATTATTAATTGTGTATACATTAGCCCACTGATTCAGTCAGGGGTTTTTTGTTTACCACTTATTTGAAAATAAACCTATTTTGTGAATATTCATTATGAAGTTGGATAAGGAAACTCCCTTCAGTAAGGAAGAGTTTTTACTGTTTGCCATTCTGGGATCAGTCACAAATGTCATACAGTATTTTTTATGACTCTCTGATTGACTGAAGTTTGCATATAAAATGAGCAAGCAAAGGGACCTACAAGCAGTGGGCTGGGAGTTCTCTCTCACAAGCAATCTCTTACTCACAAGTGAATTGCATTATTAATGTCAGAGGACATAGCCTTTGAGGAGCTGGGCTTGCCTGCTGTAAGCTGAGGGTCCTCTGCATGCCAGAAGTTGCTCATATCTGTGAGTATTCAGCTTCCTACAGCACAGAGCCCCATCAGAGCAGCTATTCCCATACCTTTGCACAACCATTACCCCTCAAGTCATCAAGAATAGCAAAAGCTTAAGATGATAAATATGCTGAACCAGGCAGCCATTCAGAGTTTGAATGGAAATTCATGAATCTTTTATGTTTTAATGCTAGATGAAAAAGAGGCTAAAAGGACAGTTTTTACATTTAAAATGTTAGGTCACAGGTAATTGGAGGTATTACTGCAACAAGGGTAGTTACTATGTTTTATAACTACAGTTTACTTTGCTGTATTTTCTACCTTCTGAGATGTTCTCAGTTTGGAAAATGAAAATCTGAAAAGAAAACCTCCCATTATCAGTCAGTTTTGTTTCCTGCATCTCATTGATATTTACAACGCTAAATTGTAAACACTGTTTCACTACATTAGAAGTCATTCCAGTAGGAAAGAATAGATTCCTGCTTCTGTTTTGTGGTTTGTTTTGTTGTTTGTTTGTTTTTTAAAAAAAAGAAGAGAAAGAAAAAAACTGTTTCTACTAAGTCTAAATTCAGACTACATTTGAGCTATCACAGTCCTTTGTCAGTGTAATTTTTAGCACAGAAGTCATCATCAACATGAGTTGAGGCAGCAGTGGTACACCCTTACACTTCAATTGTGGTACCATTGGTCAGGTGATGTTTTTTGCAATAGTGAATTACTGGGGCATAATCTGCCCACAGAAAGATGTTTTACTGTTCTTTACTGGTGTTTGCTTCGCACTGATGTGTCTGCCAGATTCACCGGACATGGTCTGAAGTTGAAGCCAAATAAAGAATACAACTTCTGTATTTACAGCTCAGTTATGACTAAAGAAAATAACTGATTGAAGTAATGAAACAAATTTGTGCTACTAAGCAGAAAGAGTCATGAAAAAACTGTTAATAGTCTATTTCTCCTAAAATATCCTTATCTGACATTTCATTTCCAGTTCCTTCACAGGAATGGACAATAGAGGCTTGAAGAGTCCTGCTGGGGTCACCACGTTCATGCCCCAGCCTGAGTTAGGACTGTGAAGGAATAAGATCTTCTCCTTATGAAGAAATGGGCAGAGTGAGGCCATGGAGCCCCTCTACCCCCAGGACAGCCTGATATCTCCTCCCCATCCCCTAAAGGGAATACAGAAAAGGTATCAGATCGGGCTGCCCACCTTTTCCCTGCTTTGTTCTTCCCCTGGAAAAAGGAACTTTGCCACTAACATCTCTGGATGCTTTTAAGGCCAATTGGCCCCATGTAAACTGGTAAGTGGTGTAAGGTAGATTAACAGACAACAAGATTTTAATCAGTAATAGCCATTACATAGAAAAACAAAAGCTTTTTAAGTGACTTCAGGGAATCTACTTCTGTGAGTCAGGATTACTCATACCAAAAAGGCTGCAGAGTTACTCGCTGTATTTCTGTAAGGCCATTTTCCCTATGAGCCGCCAGTGGTAAGTAACTGCCCTGGTTTAACAAACAGACTTCGGGTGTGCAGGACATTACAGAAACAACCCTTTGTAGCAACTGCACCACAAAGCACCAGGATGAAAGCTGCGAGAGAAAACAATTTTGTGGGACAGAATCATACCTCCCTTTGGAAGTTGCTATCCGTCTAAAGTCAAGGGAAAGCGCAATTAACATTTCCTGTAAGATTTTGCTTCTAAACACAAAAATACAGCCACCAACAGTGAAGGAAAAAATCTGCCTCTTGGATCTGCATTTCTAGATCATGAAATCTGCCCAGCCCCTATCCCTGCTTTGGCAACCAGGTGTGTTTGTGCAGCTCCCCACAGCGAGAGCCCGAACCCCACGACCACGTGTGCCCAGCCCCTCTCACACGCCAAACAGGAACCTGCCACATGGGTCAGCAAAGGTGCTGCTGTCTGGGGCGTACAGCAGCTTTTAACAACAGGCCCAAATCATCTGCCTTTAACCTGCTGTGCTACAGGTTATAGTGCCACAGTGAGGGTACTCAAAAAAATAAGCAAAAGACTTAAATCCTCTCTTGGAAAAGCAATAGTTTGGGGTAGAAGGGAGGTCAAGGGAAGATTCAAACTCTGCATGATATTACTTGTTCTTAGGACCACACCTTAAACTGGATGCAAAAGACAGGTTTATCTTTTCACGGTAACTTAGGAATCATTCAGGAAAGGAAAATGTTATTAGTATCTAACTTAAACATTTCTCTATTTTTCTGGCTTTTTCTTGTAGTGAAATAATAACGCCCAGAAGCCACTGCTTCTACTCCTTCACAATTCTACAGGTTTTATCTGTAGCTGTTGGTTGAAAAACTGTCATGGCTGGTTATAGTTTCTTTAAAGGAATGCTTTAGGACATAGGACACTTTTTCTCAACCTCTGCTTTTTTCCCCCCCTTTTTCCTATTTCTCACATTCACTTTCTTACTTTCTTTGCTGCCTCTTTCTCCTTTTTCAATCTTTCTCATCTAGCCTTTCCATTGTTATTCACCCTGTTTATTGCTTCAAGCAACCCTGACATACTGGACATCATCTGAAACTACAAACGACAGGATGCAATAAGCTAGAGAATAGCAGTAATCTGAGGAAAGTTCTTCATTCACTCTTGCTCCTAACTCTCTGTCTTCTTATCCTACATAGAAAATAAAAAAATCAATACCACCTCACAGGGCTTGATAAAAGTGGTGGACAAGTACAGCAGGCATGCTGGATATAGTAAATTAAAGTGATCAAAATTTTCCAGTCGACTCTGCCTATAGCCTACATAAACTAACAACCCTGTCTGCAGAATGTCTGTCACTCTAGAAGCTTTGTTTTATCTGTGTCTCTGATTACCTAGAGAATGAGTACATATACGGTATATGTGTGCGCATTTATCTGTATGCATATGTGTGAGAAATAGATAGGAGTAGAAATCAGCCTGTGTTTATAACAAATATTTCCTTTTAGATGGGTAGATTTTGAATTTGCTAACATATCTGTATGCACAAAATGCTGTGGAAATAAAGGTTATATTATGGTGAGATTTTTACAACCAAGATCAAAATTACCACATTGTATTTAATTTTCAGTATGTCATTCCCTGTCAGGCTAGATTTTAGCCAGTGTAAATCAGCACTTAAAATACCATTTGAAGATCAGGCTTGTTGCCTTTTCATGTTGTTTTTTCAGGTCTAGACATGGCTTAACAATTTCCAATCAATGTCTAAAAATGTATTAGAGAACTGAGAGACAAAGCAGGCAGCAGAGAGTTCTGGCAGTAGCAGGATTCATAGACCAAATACACAAGAAGCTAAATTTTGCTCTCAAAGGCAGGTGTGCATGGACACATTGACTTCAGGGGGAGATATGTAAAAGGTGAAGTGAGGCCTCACATTATTTCACAATCAAAATGCCATAATGTGAAAACTTCGGAGAGTGTCTGTACAAGGAGGCTGATCTTTTACTAATTCAGGAGGAATCCCTGCTTCAAGAAAGCTAATGGCAGAACAGTAAAGGCCTTCACCTGGATCAGGATTTTTCTCTGGGCCCACCTTTCTGGGTATTTAACTATGGTGGATTATACCAGTTTCTGTCTTGTGCTTAAAATGACCTGTATCGGATGAGCTACATAAGGTTAGTAAATCATGCAAGAGGCCTGAGCTTCAGCTTTCGGTGCCCATATGTGCCACCAAGGGAGAGAGGCTGAGTGCTAGACTGTGCTGTGGAAAACCACCTACTTGTTTGGATTTTTATTCCTAAACCTATAGTACTGATCCAGCCCTCTGAAGGCACTAAACACAGTTTTCTGAAGGAAACCTGTCAGTGTGCCCAAAAAACAAATAAGTCTTCGGCAATATGAACATGTAAGAAAAAAAAGAAAGAAAAGAAAAAAGCACTGTCTGAGGCAGTTCCCATCACACTAACTGCATCCTCACTGGGCCACACAGAAAAACAACCTAGGGAAGAGTAGTAAGTGTCCAGAGGTTTTTTTTCACTCACCAGCTAAGATTGCCCTTCCCTACAGGGAAACCCTTTCTTTTCCCTCCTCTTTCTCCCCTCTCTGTTCACTGCTTCCATTACACTTCACTTTTCTCTTTCTGTGCTTCTACACAATTCCGGATTTTTTCACCACCCCTCCTCTGCCCTATGCCTGCCCCAGGCTGATGAGCACCACACACACAGCACGTTCAAGGAGGATCGCAGAGCAGCTTCAAGGTCTTGTTTCTGCTGCTTTTGATTCCTTTCTTCCTTCTTGCATTGCACCCCTCTTGCAACATATGACGGTGCTGAGCTCATGAGCCTTCTTGGGCTACTTTTGCTTGAGGTCTACACACTGAACAAGCTATTCCACACTAAATATAGTCCAGCACACTCAAGCAATGTATGGCAAAAACACATGGCTTGAGATTCTTAGACTTCATGCTGAACCTTTCACGAGGTCTCTGCTGCATTTGCGCTTCTGATTTTTTCAGTGTCCAATTTTAATAATACAATGTCTTGTATCTGTGTACAAGGTTCTGTTTGCACATACAATTTTCATGAATATTTAGGTACCTAAAGGAGATAATGTGCACATATATACAGGCACTGGTCCTCCAAACATGTGATATGGAAAATATAAAATAATTCCAGCTGTGCACTTGGGCAGTGCTTGTTAGGTACTTAAGAGCAAGTGTACTGGGCCACACCGGATTGTCTGGGATGCTATAGCCTATATGTGACCACACCAAGCACAGGGACCAACAGCAAGGACTTGGGGAAAGAGTGTAAAAAAAAGGAATGTAAAAAAATACATGGGGAAACCACTTAAGCCTTACCCCAGCATGGAGTTTGTGGACTTTCTCCATCAGAGATTGCATCCACCTCACCGAGTTGCACAATGGGGTGCTCAACTCTACTCCACAGCTGCAATGTCCGCAAGGTAGTACATTTTTGTTCAGCATATATCTTTGTTTAGTTTTAAGCCTATTGATGTAACTTAAGGGATTGTACCCTAATCCCCTTTCTGTCTGGAACAGTGGATAATTATCCCTTATTAACTTTTTCCCTGTCTTTCATTATTTGATATAGAAATATCACATCCCATTACTCCATCCCCAGCCACCTCTTTTTCCAGTAGAAGAGTTCTAATCTTGTTATTCTTTCCTCATACAGAAGATTGGAGGATTGTCTTTCAGTTTTATTCTGATTTATTTTCTCCACAAAGGGTATGTTCTTTGTGTGCCTTGTTACTCATGCATTTCTCACTGGTATCAATGGGACTTCCAGATAAGCAGGGAAAGGAGCACAATGCAAGCAGAGGATCATTGAGGCTTGAACTGGTGCTTTGTGGGTGCTCCTCCTGCTTGGCCTAAATCCCACAAAACCCTTGAGAGCTCTGCCAGAGCAAGGGCTGCAGAGCTCAACCTGAAGAAACTCAGCATTTTTCTTCCAGTGGTCGCAGTGTCTCACTAACCCGTTTCTCTTCCTTTCTTTCTTTTCAGATTAATTTTTCTCCACAGTTTATCTTTGCATTTCACATCCCATTTGGTTCACTTCTGCAAAGCTCCCTTTCCCCTCACTCCACATCCCCTACACGCAGTACAGCTCCTCTTCAGCCACTCATAGCCAGCTGGAAGCCGACACTTTGCCCTGCCTAGAAGCCAAAAGCATCTTCACTGCAATGCTCCTCACTGCAGGTCAAGCACAGAAATAGTGCAGATCGCTTTGGTGCACAGAGCACTAATCTGGGAGAGCCTGTGACTCATAGCAAACAAAGAAATGTCTCCAAAAGTAATTTGTTCCTTGTAGGCTCTCTACCAGCTAGCTTTCTAGTTGGTAGAAACTCAGTGGGAGCCATTGCAGACTGTCAGATAACTAGTCAGGGACAGCTCTGCCATACTTACCCACACAGAGCAGTGTCTTTAAGAGATCCCATCCATTTTTAACACCATTCCCTGTTACGTGAGGCATTGTCTAGTGAAGGCAACTGACATGGGACTGCAATTAATTGTGCATATAATCTGGTTTTTATTAACAATGATGAAGAAAATGCACTGTTAGAAGATCCTGTTTCTCTCCTACAATATCTTAGCTATTTTTGCTTTCATCCATTGTGTTGTTTCTTCTGAATAATACAAGTAATTACACCATGCCATAAACTTATTTCATTTTTTTTAATTCAAAGCCATTTTAAGTTGTTCAAGCAGTACAACTATATTTTTATGCCACTATAACTTAACAGTCAAATGGATGGGTAAAAAAAATTGCTTCTGGGCTGAGACCCATTTTCCAAGTTTCATTCCAGAGCAATGTTTAGAGTGAAGTTGTAAATCCCTGTGAACAGTGGATTTGTAATGAAAATGCTGGCACAGACTTCTAACTATGGCAGCACAAATGATATTGCTAGAATAAAAAGCCATCATGTATTAAATTAGCATGTAAGCATGTATCATAGCATGAATATATGTTCCCCTTCTTTGTATATTTATGCCCAGAGCTGCCTACTGGCACAGTGGCTTCTTTCCTGTTACTATCATAACTTTATTTTCCTGTATCAGAAACCAGATAATGAGAATGAAGCAGCAGGAAAAGAGACTTAGAATTGTGGAATATTTATTTACTTTATTTACTACTGAAAAGAAACTGTTACAGATGGTATCATCAAAGAATTTATGCCAGAATATGACAAGCATACCAGTGAACATAGACAAATATAATTTTTGACAAGTGTATCATCTGGCCAAATCCATGTGGACTTTCCCAGATATGGCAAGATGTAACTCTTCAACCATAAGTTATCTCCCTGTACAGTGCTAAATCCTGCTTCCACAAAAGGAAGCACAAAGCTTTTTCAATTAGATAGTTGCAAAAACTCATGCAGGGCCAACACAAGCTTGTAAAAATAGATGAAAAAAGTCAGTGTTGTTCCTAAATTCAGAACGTGGCAGTTCACAAAGCCTTCAGTCATAAGCTTTTGGTAGTAAACATCACAAGAATATCTACTGAGCATCTGTAGTCAGAGCAGCTCTCCAAGCACAACAGAAGCTACAGGGGTGCTGTCAAGATAGACTCAGCATTTGGGCTTTGTGATGTAACATGTTGATTTTACAAAGCTCAACACCAGAGAAATCACTCATCTTTGTTTAAAATCAAATATTTCACTAGCATCCCTGACAAGTTGTCATGATGATATGTTGCTGCACAATAACTGGCTAGTGAGACTGGCTGAAAAAGACAGTGTCCCCACCGCTTGTGAAGCTTCTTGTATTTCTCTCACTCTTTCCAAGGTCATAGCTGGAATTTTCCTTCTTAACTGTTTTCATCACTCCCCCTTTCTGATGCTCATCCCCAGTAGCACCATTTCTCTCTTGTCTTTCTGCACAGTACGTTTCCCTGGCTGCCTGTACAGGTGCTGGAAATGGAGGGAGAGGTAGTTAAATGGGAAAGCAGTTGATCCCACCTTTTTGAGGCAAATCCTGAGAAAAGATGAGATGAAAACCATCTAAAGGGAAAGCAAAGAAGAACATTTGTCAATGACACTTGGGGAAAAGCTGAAGTGATGCATATTATCTGAAAAAAACCGCAAGAAAGGTGACAAGCCTTGGGCTCTCCAGTGGCCACAAGCAGTCAGGCAGGACTCTGTTTTATGTCTAACCAAGAAGTGGCAAATCTAACAGAGTCAGTATGTCTTTACACAGAAGGGAAAGCAACGCCTGCGTCATAGATAACAGCCGTTCCAGCAGTATCCTGTTCCCTTATCACAACAATCTCCTCTTAAAGCCCTGGCCAGCCTTACTCAGCCCATACCCCGCCAGACTGAATGAGCTCACAACTTGACACGCCATCACTGCACCCAAGAAGTCCACCTCCTCTTTAGGCTAAACCCATTCTATACAATAAGCCAAATTCAGCGGTAACATGAGAATATGGTGCTCCATTGGAATAAGTGGACACCTGTCCACTTGTTTGGGAGGCTCAATGTGTTTATTCCAAAATAACTTCTAATGACTTTGAAAACTTGTCAATATCTGGGAAAGGGAAATGTTAAATTTCCCTGGCTAAAAGAAGATTGCGGGCAATTTTAAATACTTCATATAAACCCCTGAATTATATCAACCCAAATGGATTTTAGGTTTTGAAAAAATTCAACAAATTTAAACTTCTGGGGAAAAAAATCTGAAAATATGATCTTTTTCTTGCAAAGTTGCCAAAAGTGTTGTAAAAAAACATTTTGGAATTGTTCCAATTGTTCTGACTTATGTCAGAGGTTGTCTACAGCCAACAAAAAGGATTATGGCTATCATTATTGGAAAGAGCTGTTTCTAGTGTTTCTTCAGGGTTAAAATCAGTTACTTTAAAAATCTGAAATTCTTCCTTTCAAAGTTGTTACCCTGTTGTGCAAAGTTGTGCTTTTAGTGACCATGACTTAACTTTTGTTTTTTATTTTTTTCTTTCAACATGATTGCAGCAGTGGCGTTTGCATACCAGCATCTTCAAAAACCTGCTATCATAGAGACATCTCTTCAGAAAGAGTGAGAAATCATACAGTGACAAAGTCACAGTAAACACTGATTTTCTCTAGAAGAACTGCAGGAACCTGCAGTAGAGCATTAAAGGATATCTCCTGAAGAAGAAAAGAGAAATACAGAAATACTCTCATGTAGGTAAACTTAGAACAGAACTCTTCCCCTGCTTCAGAAAGGAGAAACAACATAAAATTGGGAAGCAGTGGGCTTCTCTGATTAGCTGGGAAAGGCAGAAAGAAAGAAACATTGCAATCCTCCAAGCCCCAGCTGCATTTCATGTGAGGGTTGTCCTGCGTAGAGACCTGTTCCAGCCATGGGGGTAGGAGACTAGTCCCAGTGAAGCATCTCTGTCAACAGCCATTCAGTGGAGACGCAGGGATGCTGTGTGACCCTGTCCCCCTTCTGCACTCAAGCTGGCAGAGGAAGGCCTGGCCAGACTCCCTGTGTAACATTGTTCTGCACAGTAGCCATCGAGAGATCATCACTGTAACTGGCAGCTGAAGCTATGGGACATCCCAGGCCTGGCATACCCTAACAGGGCTATATGCCTTTTGGAGCTCATGCCCCATGCCATAGCCCAACATCTGCAAAGGTGCTTGGGTCTTGCCCAGGCACTGTTTCCTTTAGAGAAACTTCATCCATGCTTCTTCCTCCATGCCCTGCTGGTAGTGTGCGCAGAGGGCAGGAATGGGCCAGTGCTCTGGTGGACTTGCAAATGGTGCTTCATGAGCTGGGCTTGGTCCACATGCACCTAGTTAGAGAGGTCTGGTCTAGGGAGTTGTAGTCATATGACTGACAGGTACTCTAGTGTCACTGCGATGGCTAAATTAGAAATGATTTTGTAGGCTACAACTGGCAGATAGGTCTGAAAGATAATGGTTGAGGAGCCTTAGTTCATCAAGAGACAGCACTGATAATTAACCTTGAGGCCCCATGCACGATTTTCTTTATGAGAATGGAGTGCAGCTGTTGATATTTAAATATCATCTTATATCATAGATAAATAGGAAAGTCTAAACATCCAAGCTTTTTAAAAGCAAGACAATATGTCATCTATAGCTTTGCGTTTATAGTTCCTGTTAATTTGGCATTCATCTGCAGCTGTAATTTGGCTTGCTGCTTGCTTCCATCAATAGCACTTATTAGAACTTGAGAAGAATTACTCTCCCAGAAGTCCAAATCTGCTTTTACATAAGTTTGCCATGTCTGCATTCATGTCCTCTCTGTGTTTGGCCTAGCAAATGGGTTTATTGAAACATTCACAAAAACAGCACTTCTTCAGAATGACCAGTTCCTTTGCAGCACATTCAGCAAAAATATATCTGTGGTTATTTTTGCTTAGGTTTTAATTAGCTGAACTAAGTACGGAAAAAAAACCCAGCACACCAACGTGACCCATTGTCTCCAATCAAAGCATTTCAGATATCAAATACTGGATGTACAAAGTGAACAGCTTGTGAATGAGCTGCAAACTAAAGCAGGGAAGGAGTTAATCCTCTCGCTGGCTTAGAGGAAAGATCACAGTTGCCAGCTTGTATATAGGAATTTGCAGGTTGTGGGGCTGGGCCAGCTCTGGGGAATTAACTAATTCCTTCATCTTCTTCCAGTGTATTAGAAGATGTCTGGGCTAGAGGAAGTGAAGCCTGAGACTAGTGGGGAAGAGTCAGTCAGTAAATAATGAGCATATTGCTAGAAGGACAAGAACCAGGGAGAAGTTCTCTTAATCCTGGAGTTTCAGAGGAGTGGTCCCTGTATGGCCTTGCAGCTGTTCATGGGAACCATAGCTTCATTTTGAACTTCATGTAGGGGTAGTCCCTCTTGCTTCAAAGAGCAGGACATGTTTCACTAGCTTTATTTGAGGGGGTTTTGAAACATGACACAATACAGAATTTTTTCACAGCTTGTAGCAATGCCAATTCAGAAGTTGACCTGGCATTGATGGCA
>NC_134644.1:69306096-69343596 GCF_030463565.1 Pelecanus crispus
ATAAGGTAAAGTACTAAGTATACGATAAAACACTGACACCACTAAAGTAAACTGCTGTTTACATTTCTTCCCTCACCCCTCCCCAAATAATAACAGTGATTACACTGCACTACGGACTAATCGCTGGCTAAATAGCTTCTGCAGGGAAGACAGATGCATTGCTGCATTACAGAAGACTGTCTGCAGTTTTTTACCTTAAGGAAGTCCAAACGGAGGATCTGGTCCAACAAGCAGTTACACATGGGAGGAACTTTATCCACTGGGGCAATTACTCCAAATTTTACACTTAAGTATAAAAAAGTTATGGCATGATAATGCAATTACTAGGAAAAAAAAAAACCCTCCTTTCAGATTATTTCAGGTGTGACTACTGCAGGAACAAACAATATGGCAATCTTCCTTCACATCCCAAGTCTGTGATAGAGATGCTAAAAATATGGAGATAACTAGCTGGGTAAAAAAACCCACCAGGCAGGGGTTTGCAGTTATTGTTTACATTTACACAGCCCTAGGGATTTCCATATTGTTTAACAGGCCACTGAGATAGCTAAGCTTATCATCCAAAAATGTTCCCCTATGTGACACACAAATGTCACATGAAAGGTAGGGGTGGAAATCCTGCATGTAGGATGGGTTCGGGAGAGCTTGCTTTTGTATTAAATTTTGCATTATATAAGTACAAGTGGTTCTTTTCTTTACAATAGCATGCAGAAATGTTAAGAGGTAGCCAGGAAAGTCCTGTGTGGGAGGAAAGATGCAGCAACAATAGTGAATAAAAGGAGAAGTAAGTCATTGCAACATTCCTCTTTTATTCTGGGTGCTCTCTGCAGTATGTCTGCAGGAGGGTTAGAAACTGAAGGCTCCCATAACCTTTACAGATGTAGAGGGGAAAGCATCTGGGGTTAGGCAGCAGCGTGACAAGGATGAGTGACTCCTCTACAACTTGCTAGGGCACATATCCTTCTAGGATCACGCAATCTCTGGAGCCCTCAGCACAAGAAGGACATGGACCTGTTGGAGCGGGTCCAGAGGAGGGCCACAAAAATCATCTGAGGGCTGGAGCACCTCTCCTATGAGGCCAGGCTGAGAGAGTTGGGGTCGTTCAGCCTGGAGAAGAGCAGGCTGCGAGGAGACCTTATTGTGGCCTTTCAGTACTTAAAGGGGGCCTATAGGAAGGATGGGGACAATCTTTGTAGCAAGGCCTGTTGTGACAGGACAAGGAATAATGCATTTAAACTAAAGAAGAATAGATTTAGACTGGATCTAAGGAAGAAATTGTTTACAATGAGGGTGGTGAAGCACTGGAACAGGTTGCCCAGAGAGGTAGTGGAGGCCCCATCCCTGGCAACATTCAAGGTCAGGTTGGATGTGGCTCTGAGCAACCTGATCCAGTTAAAGCTGTCCCTGCTCACTGCAGGGGGGTTGGGCTAGATGTTCTCTAGAGGTCCCTTCCAACCCAAAGCATTCTGTGATTCTATGATTCTAGGAATATTCTAGCTCATTTCTAGCAAGAAGCTGTGGAAAGTAGAGCCTGTATCAATGACATGGCTAGAAGTCTTCTGAGAAGTGTGTGTGCTTCAGAGCAAGTGGTTTCAGGCCAACAGAACCTGTGTAACGTGTGCCTCTTGCTGTAATTGTCCAGTTCTCATCCCAAGCTCCCTATGCTGACCTTCCCCCTTCCCACACCACATAGTGCCAGTGAGCCTGCTTCAACAGCCTCAAAATTACTCTTCCCCTTCCCCTACCTCTCTCTAGAAAGGTTGCCTCTCCAAATTATTTTGAAGCCTCATCTCTTCTGACTCTTCCTTATTCCAAGTACTGTTCTCCAGCATCGCACTGCAAGGAGCAGATTTCTGCTTTTCTTCATCACAAGGAAATTCTTTCCTTGGCCACTACAAAGTTAAGATGTAAAGACTTTCAGATTGCTATCTAGTAGACTTTGGGAGAAAGAAAGTGCTTGCTTTGTTTTTCTAAGTCTGCGTTTTCAAAACTCCATTTTGCATTAATTCATGTATCTCATCAGACTTGAGCGTCATTAAGGGTACTTTCCCACCACAGGCCCAGGGACCACTCCATCTTATCTTGAGTATTAGCTGGAGCTCTGCCGCTGACTCTGTAGCTTTGTGTGCGGAACAGGCCCTTGATACTTCAGGAGTCTGCTAGCACAATCTGTCCTTGTTTACACAACCTGCTGATGGAAATGAAAATCTTAGTCCTCAATGAATGCTGACTTTCAAAAGAGGAAAAAAATTTCGCAGCATAGCTTATGGGTTTAATTACCATGTTGACACCTATGTTAAAGCACAGTGTGTTTAACATTCATAGGGTTTTTTCACGTTTAACAAATACTAGTTTTCTCTTTCAAAGTGTCACATCTTTCCTGCCAGGAGAATGGCGCCAGAACACCCACCTGTCTGAAATGGCAATCTTACCTATGTGGTTTTAAAGACAGAGAATTGCTATGTCAGCTTGATTCAAAAATGATGGTTTGTATCAACATGCTCAAGGCAGTTCGTTCTTTTTACCTCACTGGCTTCTGTTTAAACTCAATATGAAAAGTTATCCCAAGTCTAAGTGAGTGAAAACCTTCAATGTGAGGACTCTGCATGGGTATAAATAAGTCCACAAGCAGCAAGGTTATGAAAAGTCAGCCACAAAGCATTTCTGTGTTTGCAGAAGACATCGGTGCATCTCCCAGCTGTCAAGACTACCAGGACATGGAGTCATCTTCAAGCAGGCTTTGGCTGATTGCACAAGATGACTGATAAATGCTCCATCAGACTGATAAATGCTCCATCACATTTGAATATTCTGGGTTTTCCCTGGCCAATATCTACTTTCTCATATTCTGGATGTCGCTTCTCACTTGGGTCCTTTGACGCCCTAATCCCCAAGCTAGTGTCACTCATGGCAGTCAGTCTGTATTGTTACAAGATCAGCTGAGACATGGATCTCTAATAAGATTAAGACTCATCAGTATGGTTTTAGTCCTTTCCTTTTCCGAGACAGAGGAACAGAACTATTCAAGACTTGCAGCAACAACTGCAAGCACTTACTAAATATTACCTTTCCCTCCTCTCCTCTGAGGAATCTACTAAACAGTTTTTCAAATTTGTATAAGCACTTCAATGAAAACAGAAAACAAAAATAGCAAAAAGCAGTTGATGTTTTGTTTGAAAATAACTTTGACATCATACAGATATGCATTTTTTTATGAAGCCATGTACTTGCCAGCATGTGCCTTGGTACTTAGCTAGTTAGTTTTTCAGTAATCAAGAGAAGAGGTGAGAATTGATGCATGTGTCCTTTCCAGGAGGGCCCTTCACTCTATTCTCTTCTATCTTGGTGCAACAGTTTTTACACCTCACATGATCAAATTACAAAGCCTTGTAATGTGGGATATGCTGCAGTTTTTCAAAACTGTATGTTTGAAGTAGTCGGAAAAACAAAGCTCATTATTTTTTTACAAATGTTTGTGTTAACATCTTGTAGGAGCACTTCTAGGAAGTTTCACATGTAGATGCATTGTATCTTTTCCTTTATGTAGTAACTTCAGGTCCCATGCTGGTGGATGTTGATTAGATGCCATAGATATCTAGGAAATAATTTCACCCACTTTCCATAGGAAAATCGACCCACTCCCCCATCTACCCTGACACCCAAATCCCAGATACTGCAGCTTTGAGTGACAGCTGGATTTTGAATCCCATGGGGAGACTATGCCTCTTGACGGATTCATTGTGACACTGCCCAGACTGCCTGTAAACTGGCAGACAGCTCTGTTTGCCAAATGTCGACATTATCTAATTGTCATTTCAACCCACTTCTCATTTTTAATGGACATGAGAAAGATTCAGCCAGCATAGTGCTGAAGCAGTGGCAGCATGTTCAGGCTGCACCGGCTGCAGCCTCCCTTGGACAGCTGCGTGATGGCACCAGCACCCAGGCTGTGGAGGCAAGCACTTGAAAGCTGCTGGACCACTTGATGGAAAATACAGGAACTGAGGAGGAGAAAGGAGACAGCAGAGGAATGACAAATTCAGGGGTAGATGCTGGTAGTCAAAATAATGTCGTGGCTAAATAGCGTAGACCTCCTAACATATTTTACAACAAAAGCAACTGTCCTCATTGGAAGAACAGGCTTGCTACAATCAGGGAGATAATATACACATACTGATCGGTAAAAAGTCTCATGGTGCATTATATTCAGAATTATCAAACCTTCAAATTAGTAACTTGGAACAGAGCACACAAAGTAGGCCATCTGCTGAAGAAGCTGAGAGACGGCAACTCATATATTAAGGTGGCTGTCTATTCATTCATAATTGTTGCCTACATCTCAAGAAATAGATCTGTTTCTCTTTTTCATATCTATCTGCCTGGCCTGTCAGAGCAGTGGTAGATTACTTTTTCTCACTGTACTGAACTGTGGTTTTCCAAATAAATTATTACACCTCTCTTGGCTTGCAGCAATAGTGTGGCAGAATGGATAAACAATTCACGTGGTTCAGCCATCACTCTAAATCTTCATCAGACACTGTTTCAGTGGCTGCACCCCTTTATCTTAAACATGTCATTCTTAATTCCCTGTCAGAGGGTCTTTCTACATTATTTCATATTGCTTTAAATGGCAGGATATACGTCCATGGAAAAAACACTATACAAAATACTGCCTGGATAAGAAGAGGTATGGTGCAAGAGATACAGGCATGACTCAAGATGCTTGAAGCTTTCTTGAAATTGGTACACCATAAGATTTTTAAACCTCACCACTCTCTAAATAAAATGTGTGGCCAAAAAAAGTCAGAACTACCAGATAAATGTGGGATCTAACAGTTGGAATTAAGCTACATCAGCAGTAACCCAGAGACTAAATACAAGGAGATGTGATTACATGTATAACCAGGGCTTTTAAAGAAAAAGAAAAAAAAATACAAACAGAAAGTCCAAAGTTTGGAAGTTTAACATTTAATTTTCAAGTTCATGTTTTCTTTCATCTTGTATTTCTTTAATATTTGCTTCATTGTCACTTGGTGGAGCTGGAATATTTTACATTGTACTCCTTTTTGGTAAGCACACTTTCCCAAGTATGGACTGCATTAATGATGGAGGACTTTTTTAAAGCTTAACATCAAGAAGCCTTTTAACAGGTTACTGAAAAGGATTTTCCAGTTTTAGTGAGAATTATGACATTATTCATCATTCTAACAACACATTAAACCTAAAGGAAAGCTTTCCTACAGTCTCAATAACATTTTCCATAATACCCCCTTCTAACTGCACACAGGTGCATGTTTTCAGCCACTCTCCACAGTTCCTTAACAATCCTTACAAATCCCACTTATCTGAACTAGTGATTAAAAACCTTTAAGGAGAAGCTGTTTAATTAAAAGTAAAGTAGACATTTATTGTGTGTTTAGTGTGCCAATTTTGTTATCACCTAAGAACCATTCCCCAACTAAATTTTGTAATTCTTTCATATATTACAACTACAATATAATAATGCAGAAGAAACATAAGAGCTAACTCAAAACTCCTGTGTGCATTTCTAACATATTAGCTGGGCTAAATTTTCAAATCTGAGGCTGGATCATGCCCCTGCCAAAGTCTGTAGGAATATATCTATATTTTTCCCATCAACTTTAACAAACCCAGAATGACAGCTATGGAACTCACTGTCATGATTCATTTACATACATTTATCTAAATCTCTCATAATTTCTTTGGTTTCAGTGGAATCAATCTGGATTGATAAAGTAATTCTGTATGTAGTATTTTCTACAGCTTACACAATTTTTTGTCACATTTTTTCATCAATTTATATACATGCATACAAGTACAGAGACCCCTATGCTAATCACCCTCACACAAACGTAAACCAGAAATAATTCCACTGCTATGCATACATTAACACCAGAAATGGTGTAAAATCAAATTGCTTATCGTCCTCGCTCACTCACCAGATAATACACATAGTATTGTCTGTGCATAATATACGTACCTCCATACATATTCACATTAAAACGTGGCAAGCCTTAAAGTCAAAATGTTGCTTTTGTGTTCATCAGAAACCGGGAATGTTTGTGTTCTCCCAGTAATGACATGATGAATCGGTCACTGAAAACATTACTATAAAACATGAGTATGACTGCACTGCCTTGCAAGGCACAGGACAACTGACAGTGACGTGAGAACACACCTCTCTTGTTCAGTTTTTTGTCGTTGTTACTTTAACGCTGACATCTGACCTCTTTAGCTGCTTGTGTGTAGTGAAGTGTTCCTGGCTCACACCTGGTGTTGGTAATAAAGCACAGCATGCATAAATAATGAAGATATGTTTGTGAAACTTCACTAAGTGGCAACTGCCTGTGACAGAGATCCCGCTACTAGCACTTACTGCTGTAAAGGTTTGTTAATAGAGACTGCTCAGCGGATGACAAAATGACCCAATTAAAGTTTATTCCAAATGACATCAGGGTCATAAAAGGAAACAAAAGAGGAGGAAATGGCTCTGGTGGGTTGAAAATATATTGCAACGTATATTATTACATCTGCAATTTTTGCTATCGCAGGAGGGCTTCATATTCACTTAAAACAATATCTGTTGAAAGCCAAGTTAATGAAAAGGGCAACTGTTGGCTAGACTGAAAAATGATGGCTTGTGACACTCTGCTGGACATGCTTTCCAGGAAAACATCTAGTAAGAAAGTCTTTTGAGATTGGCATAGGAGAGACATTTCTCCTGTCAGATACTGGATCAGAGAATTTCCAGACAAGCAAAGGATTTAAAATTCAAGTAGTCAGCCCATTTGTAGGGAAAAGCTCTCACATACACAGTAAAGTACTTCTAGTGTAGGGTTTGTTGTATTCTGATGTATTCTGAAAGTTCTAGATGAGGGCTGAAACTGTGGGCCCCTTGAGGACTAGACATATGGCCCAATTTACAGAAAAGTTATTTGCTCCTAAGTGCCCCTTCCACTGGAAAAGAGGAAATGTGTGTAAATGAAAGGAGACTGAGGTGCTCCAATGAGAAATCAGCAGGCAATAAAGCGTCAGTGATTTTGAGCCACCTGCAGTTATTTTTCCATTGGTTCCAGTCATCACTCTGCATAGGGAAAGAGGAAAGACTATTTTCTTGGATTTCTTTTGCATTCAGACTCCACCAACACCTTGTGATGTACCTAATTCATCAGTGGGGATGAGAGAAGCTGTGTGATTCTTTTTTCAGGCAAACAGGAGCAGCAAGGAGAGTATGGGATGGGACCACAAGTACCACTTGTGTGCATTCATCCAGGTAAAATGAAAATAGATCAGCTCACCTCTGTCTGAGAGACTGCAAGGCCAGCCTGGAAGTCCTAGAAACACTCCTTACACAGTGCAAAATTAGAATATTTAAGGGCATTTTTAATTTAGGGCATTAATTTAGGGGCATGTTCAATCCTAGGAAGCCAAGGAAACCAAGGCCACAGAGAAGCATCACTTTGAGTATGTCAGTTTCAGTCGATTGAATGAGATGCAAAGTCTTACCACTCAGAGAAAAGGTGCCAGAAATCAGCTCCAATATTAATTCAGCTTCACTATGACATTTTTCCCATGTCATAGTTGAGGAGAGTGATGGGCTGCTCGCAGCCCTGTTAGCATGTTTTAATAATTTACAGCTGCCCCAGTGCAGACAGACTGCTCCTCTGCCCCCGTCAGGATTGATTCCTGAGGAATTTCATTTTTTAGGAAAGTTCATTTTCAGGAACTTGTTTGTTTTGTTTTGTTTTGTTTTGTTTACTTTGCACTGCTACATACTTGCAGCGAGTATTCAATCAACTGCTATTTCGCAGGCAAGGAGCAACAACCTGTTGTTGCTTACATACACACCTCACCAGCATAAAAATACATTGCTAAAAATGTAGCAACAGGTTGGTGGCTGCCTAAGCTGGGAATCTTCAGATTTCTAGGGACTGCCTCTTGCAGCCACACAAAAACATGTTTTGTCTATTAAGATGCAGCTTTAACCCCGTAACTTCAGTCTTCTCCACAGAGAAAGGATATTTAGGGAAGAGGGCTGGCCAAACATTTTGTTACGCTTTCTTGACATATTAACACATCTTCCAACAGTCTGTGGCTCAAAACATCCTGGGCCACAGGTTTCATGTTTAATAGCCCTTGGTGAATTTTTTTTCTGTACTAACTGTGCCTGAGTTTTGAACCTAGGTAAATTTTTGGCACCCATTTTATGCCAGCACTAAAAACAAAGCAAAATGAACACCAGGCCTCCACAGACAGCTAGTTTAATACAGAAACACAATTTTCTCACAATGGTTGGATGCTTTTCTTGCAAAGTGTGATGCTAATTGGAATGCAGTAACCTTCAGCGTGAAGATTTTGTTTTGGTAGAAATAATGATAAAACAAGTAGACCCATACTTGCCTTAATAAAAAGTCATCTTACCCTTTCAATATGAAAATGGGCCTTGACCCTTGTTAGCTAAATGAGTTTGAGTGAGAAATTGAGCAGTAATATTTGAGCCAATTATGCTGCTTCTCTTAGTAGAGGAAATTATTTGCCTTCTACCCCAGCTCCTTTCTGGTGCTTGTATTACTTTATTGTGAAGGAAGATGCTTCTCACATTCCAGGAATGAGTGTGTGCCCTTGTAAAATCAACAAGATTAAGTAGTTTGCCTTAAGGCAGTGATTCTTGCCTTAGCAAAATATACTGCAGGGGTGCACATCAACACTTCCTGTCACCTATTAAAAGAAGGATGGAAATCCTGAATAATAACCTCCTCAAAACTGGGGGTAAATGTTTTTTCATTTACATTTGTATAGTATTTCTAGCAGCTATGTTTTTCATTTTGTCTTTTGTTTGTCAGCAAAAAAAGAAAGCCTGTTACTGCAGAAATCAATGCTTCGTAATCCCACCATCCTCAGTGTGATCTTGTGAGATCACATCTTGGTAAGGAGACATCCGAGGGAGCAGAACACGGGCAGTTCAGCAGTGCTGCTGCTGTCTCCCAGCTCCTGCTGCGAGAGCCGTCCCCTGGACCTCAGCATAATTGCTAACGCACTGAAAGCAGAGCATGCGATCAAATCCTCTCCCAAAAATAGGTCCTCGGTAAGCAGTCGTCTTTCCTCATCCCCACTGTGTCAGTGTTGAACCAGTGTGATTAGGCAGGGAGGACACTGATGTAGTACAGTAGCAGCAACCTTTTGGAAGAAAAGCAAAATAACAGCCCTAGTCGCTTGCCCTCTTTTCAGGAGTGCAGTGGTATTTATCCAGTGTGTGAGAGCTCTTAGCCTCAGTCTTCTGACAAAATTTCTATTGTAGCTAATTATATTCTCCTTATCTACAAACCTCCCATGCTTCAGCTAGCTTGAGTGGAACTTTTCCAACCGAATGTTTTTTCAATGGAAAACTGCTGTTTGATTGAAAACAAAGCTCTTCTAAGAAAGTGTCAACTTCAACAAAATCTGAAAAACAATTACAACTCCTTCAGTAAGGTTAAAATACCCTGCATTAACCTTTTCAGAACAGTGACTCCATTTTTCATTTTGAAATTACTCCTTCAGATTGTGTTATATTTTAAATTGAGATTAAAGACTGGGGCTTAAAATGAAATTGTTTTGAAAATGTCACTTAAAGTGATTTGATTTTATTCTGCTTCAGAAGCAAAATAAATCTTGAAAACCTGCAATGTCCTGCGAAAGAGAAATTTTGTATCCTTTGCAACTTTGCTCGTTTGCTTTTGGTTCCATGCTATGGTGCATCGTTACTGTCCTCATTAAGGAAATCGATGCATATTCTCCACATAGGACTTGTATTTCAGTCATGGTGACTGTAGCTGAGTCCTATAAAGAATGAAATTTTTCTCTCTCCCATTGCCATGAAGCCTTATGCTGACCTTCTGTACTAGCATGTGTAAGGACTCTGATCGCTTGCTCTTGCAAGTGAGCTGCTGTTAACTTTTTAAAAATTTCATATACCACAGCCTGAACAGTGTGTCGCTGAAAACCAGTCACATAGTTCTGCTCTATGTATACTCAAGGAAAGGAGAAAGAAATCAACACACAAAGGTTCTGATGACAAAACTTTCAAAATTTTCACAGCTGGGTGTCCTCTGTAGAGAATATCCTGTTCCTCCATTCAGATCACACTTCCCCGTATAACTTCAGCTGCTGGAGTGAGTACCACATACCAAACAGAGCAAGACAAAGGGAGGCTCCAAAACACGAGGATTTACAAGTTATTGAGAATATCTGGAATTGCATGTGAAAGCAAATTCAGAGCACACAGCTACTTAAAACGCTATTGTTAACAGTGTAGTTAGTGGATGGTGCCAAAACATCCTTATCTGACTTTTGCTTCTGGATGGTCCTTTAGGGTAGAGCAAAATGGAGCAAATTAGTGTCAAGAAAGTGGTCTTTTGGTGACAATTCAGGCTGAACTTCAGGAGACACAACTTCTAGTGTTGTCTCCCTTAGTACAAGGAAGGGCTCTGTGTCCTCAGCACCTCTGCAAGCCTAAACCTCATCAGGCAGAAATGTTGTGTCTATATTTGTCATCCAACATAGACAAGCAGTTTTCTAGATGCTTGGAATGGATGAAAGCTGGCATCTGAATACAAAGCAGGTAGTACCACAGCTCCTTGTAGCAGGAGTGCAAGAACTGAGGTCACCAACGCTGGTAAATTATGCTCTGACAGCACTGAGCCTTATCAGAAAACACCCATTTTTACAAAGCAAAATCATTTTTGTGAAAATGTATCTGATTTGATACATCCTAATTAAACCACAGGTGTAGTTTTGATGGAGATATACCTGCCAGGAAAGACCCCCTTAGAAATCCAGGTGTCCTAGGTTCCCACGGGCCAGGAAAAGATTTCTATTCACACCAGGAAGCCTTGGTTTCTGTACTGCCTGACTCCTAAATAGACAGGTCTGAAGTCCTTTCATGTCTTTGCCTTACTACCCTTCTACTGGAAATGGGGGCCTCTGTAACTGATACCTTGCCGGGGAGTTCTGAAACTTGCTTTTTCAGTTGGGTGGTTTGATGCTGCCAGCTGAAATCTTCCTTAAACAAGAAGGAAATAGATAATGCTGGGCTGTTTACATATTTTTGTGAATGAGAAAGAATACAAACCCCTACCCCACCTGAGGCAATCAGTTTTGCTAGTGACTCTAATGGATTTCTGAATCTTTTCTTGAAAATAATCTGATTAAACCCTCATATGATTCATGATTATCTTCTAATACAATTTTGTCAGGTGGTCCACCTGGAAACTCCAGCATCAGCTCTTCAGCCCGAACTCAAATAATACTCAAGGAGGCTTTGTTAAATTGCTTCAGATAATATGCTCAGCAATGCACAGCCCAAAATTAGGTTGTCTATCAAATTAATTCATATTAAATCATTGCTTTAATACCAAATGAAAAAGCAATTCTTCCTCCTCCTTCCCTCCCTCAGACTTTCTCATGCACACCAGAAGTTTCACTTAGGCTAAATCATCTTGGTGATATATGGGGAGGAGGGGGATAGTTCTTTCATCTGATTTGCTCTTCATGTGTAAATGTCTAATTACTAATAAAAAATGCACATGGATAGTAGGAAAGATTTCTTTATTCAGTCAGAATTATAAACTGGCAAATTTCCAGAGGAACTAAAAAATATGCAAGTCATGACAAAGTATTGATTGCATAGTAATGTGATGTCAACAGCACAGAATAATCATGTTTGCAGGTGGGAGTTTCACATACATTATACAGCAAAGGTTTTACTGTTGAAATGGAAATACAAATTGAGCACTATGTATTTCTAGAAAATAAAGCATTATTCACATACTAATACCCATCTTCTACATCATGATAAAGCATTATGATCTCTCTCCTGGACTGACTAATGAAAAAGGAAAAATTCAGTGCTTGGAATTAAATCTGATGTGGATGACATTTAAGGTCATGAAAGGCAATCTTAGTTGTACTGAAATCTTTTAATCTTATTTGCAGATTATTCCACCAGTGGCTCCCTGGAGTTGCAAAAGGATTTTATTATCATATCTTTATTATTTAATTGAATGTTGAAAGTGTAACATATTGTAAATTGCTCTTAATTTAAAAAAGTACTTTCTTGTCTCAACATCACAGCATTTGCAGAGCTACAGGAGTACTGACTCAGAAACATACCTGGGCAAATTCGGTAGTGGCATACGAAGTGGTTGGATATAATTAGGTAAGGAAATTACTATAGGGGGTGAAGTACATAATCATACTTAATTGTGATTCAACAGATGTTCAAAATGACTGTAACTTACACCAATCTGATGTAACAGCCAAATTTGATTCTATGTTATATCAGGATGCAATTCCCATTGAAATCAGCAGCTCCAAATAATTAGGTGGGTCAGACTACTGAATTCTGTAAGCAGGAATACATTTGGCCCTGTGCAAACACTGTGGCAAATTAGAGGGGCGTTGGTATGTTTTTCCTTATCATAGTCATCACTTTTTGTACAACCTACTGTTTCCTTAGTGATGTTTAAGGTGTTGCTGTTCTTCATACGTACGAGATGCCTGGAATTCTTAACCTCCAACATGTCTCTAAGGACTAAATTTTGCATTCGGCATCTGAATTCAAGACAGCTTTCCCAACAGCCTGAGTAGCCAACCCAAGAACAATTTCCTGGATGGACTAACATACCACCAGCGCTGAAGGTCCAGCTTGTGTAGGAGCGATCCAGAGCTCCTCTTCACTATGCAGCCAGCCCAAGTGTGAGCTCCTGTCTTCACCTGGCCTGGACTGACAGTTTTCTCAGCAAAGCTGTACTGACAAAGTCAACACCTTTTTCTCACTATTTTTTCTTCTTACCTCCATTCACCTGGAGTTGTGATCCATGGTTCCTGCATTAAGGTGAAGAATGTATCTCTTCCTTGAATTACAGGAAGAGCCAACAATGTGAGTGGTTTTAGCTTGCATGCTCGATGCAAAACTGGAAAATCCAACCATCAAGACAATTTGAACCTGGTTTCTAATCACTCCCCTACACAGGCTAGCCACTCTGTGTGTTTGAAGATACTTTGGAAAGAAGCTAGAGGGTATGGGAAAAACTGTCAAACAGTGACAGCAGAACTTCAGTGATGGATGGGCAGACTCCACACTTCAGTAATCAGCCATGGCAGAAGCCCTCTGAGTGGTTATTTCAGCCACCTAACACCAGGCTTTCCAGCAGACAATCTTTCCTGGTCTGGTCCCCCCCTAGGCAGGAGAAGCCAGTGGAGAAACCCCACTGTGCACATCCATTGATGCTGCATTACCTGGAAGCCGGGCAAAGCTGCGGGAGTCTTTGACACTAGTAGCAGCACCTGCAGGATCCCTGGGTCCTGGAGGTGAGGCCACATCTCCCTGAAACAGATGTCATTGCATCTGCAAAGGAGCCTAGTACAATGTTCTCTCACTACCTACTTCCGTACGTTTCTTGTAGGACAATCTGATTCATTTATTTCCTGGCCACTGCAGAGCTATCTCTGGTAGGTATTTATACAGTAACAATTGCAAACCACTTGTGCGTAGGTATTTATAGAGCACCAATCACATGCGGTTGTGCCTAATGACTGATATTAGCATGATGTGTCAAATACAAAATCTTTCTCTGGAAACAGCAGGGTCCAAACAACTCAGCTAATGAAACAGGCAATGCAGAACACGTATGTGGCACCACCTCGCCTATCCTATTTTTGACCGTTAAAATAAATTATATGGATCTCAAGCATATTAAAATAACAAAACAAGACTACCTAACTTGCATGCATGTCAATATCTCACAGCAAGACTTACAAGAGGGCTTTTTTCCCTCCAAAGCAAACCCTTTGCATAAATCAGCTCTTTGGTGATAAACTAAGAGGACTGCTGCTAGTGCTCAGTGCGGGGGAGAATGGAGCAGCCGAGCTCTCCCTTTCCTGACAGGAGTGCCTGGGTTCACATCATGGTACTATCCATACTCAGGCAATGTCCACCTTGCCCCATGAATTAATGTCCAGTACCTGCAAGGCAGGAGAGTGTAAGCCCCATTCTGTGCTCTGGGAAATGCTGTAGCTCAGCAACTAGCCTTGTGTTGCAGGCAGGATTTGACACACAGAAAGAAAGACTTGCAGGACAGCACTGTCATCACAGCAGTCCCTCCTTCCCCTGTGCAGTTTTCCTCTCCCTCTTCTAGTCTCCTCCACAATTAAATAAAATGAAGGTTATTTCAAAGAGAGTAACTTGCACTGGGTTATATGGGGCTGATCTATTAAGTGAAAATATTGTTGATATTACTCTCTCATGAAAGCAGAGACAGGGAAGCAGACAAGAGGAAGCACCAGAGATATACAGATGTAATCCACACTTGCCCAGAGAACAGAAGGACATACAAATTGTCATGCTGGCACAGGACAGATGTCTGGCTTGTTTGTTATCGGTCTGCAGCATTGGCCTGTACCAGGTGCTTTAGTGGAATGTCAGAAATACTACTGACGTTGACTGTAAAATTACCTGCCCATCATGGAAATTTTTTTCTACTCATAAGTAATCAGTGGTTGGTCTACAACCTTCTGGTTCACCTCCCCTGTGTTTGTGCATGTGTCTGTTCCTCTCAAGCCTAACTGTGAATATAATACATTAAATATTTGTAAATTTATCAGAAACCTACCTAATGGATCTAATTAATAGTTTTCATGAATTTAATGCAGCATTCCTGAGAGTCAGATTCTGCATTTGGAAACTGTGCTTGTGACACATGATATAGATGCATTTATTTTCTTTGAGAGCACACAAAAATAAATATACTCGAGCCAGAAATCTCCCACTGTGGGGAAAGGTGGCTCTTTCAATCACAGATACTCCTCTGCACCTGACAGAGGAAAACACAGCATAGCTACTGTCATGGACAGATGTTGCAACCGACTGCTTAGATTCTTAAGATAATCATTTTTGCGAAGAGGTGTACAAGGCTGGATGTTACTTTGAAATCAAGTCCTGTGTGCATGAGAGAGAGAATAGAGGTGTGCAAGTACAGTTTTCAGATCTATCTGGATGTACCTGTACAGCTCTGTATACAACTATTAAAAATAGATATATATACACACACACAAACACACGTGCACGCATACAAAAGCTGGTGCATTCAGGAAACAGATTCCAAAATGGGAAATAAAACTCTTTCTTTATTCTCACAAAGGGAGGTGAGAACAGATTCTCCAGTATCATTCCTGTTAGCAGACAGAGGCAGGCAGGGTGATTGACTGATCAATTGATTTTGATCACAGTAATGGCAGAGATTTCGCTATAATGGCAAACAATCAGGAGCTGGGAGCATTATTGCACTCTTTAAGTAAATGTTTGCAACACAAAAGTGACACTTTATAAATTTTATCTGAGTCCTTCCCCCTACCACCATTACCACCATTTCATACCTTTCAGTGCTGAAAAAAACCTAGAAAG
Organism: Pelecanus crispus; assembly: GCF_030463565.1. NCBI lineage: Eukaryota > Metazoa > Chordata > Aves > Pelecaniformes > Pelecanidae > Pelecanus > Pelecanus crispus. The sequence goes on from NC_134644.1 coordinate 69,321,560, forward strand.
TCAATACTACCACTGCCATTTTGGTTTACCTTGCATGAAAGTGCTGTCAGGTGACATTAGCAGAAGAATCAAATGCACATACTTGAAAAGGTATGCTACTGCACAGCCACTTCGCGAGCAGTTCAAACTAAAAGGTGTGCCTTATATATATAAAATACATATGCAAAAGATATACAATAATATGACTTACTATCAGCTGATGGAGGTCTTAGAAAGCAAAGCAAAGCAAAGTGTCAGGGTAGAATTCTTTTTTCTTTCATTTTATTAATGGCATGGACAAAGAGAACAACACTGCCCTTTCAGGTATTAGCTTTTGTGGCAGTTTTTGCCTGGAAACTTTTCAAACCAGCTGATGTTTCATTCTACATTCAAAGAAGAAAAGTTTTAAATAGGATCCATGGGTCTGATATAACTAAATCCTCCAGAATCTTGTGCTACTACTTAGAATCTAAAGCATTTTTAAGAATCCTACCTTGCATAACTCTTTATGTAAAATAAAGGCTGTCATTTTTCATTTGCTAACTTCTGCGAACTTAGTGCTAATATTTCCAAAACACTTCTTTTTCTCCCCACAGTCACACACTGGCCTCTTCTCTCTCTGTCCGTGTAATCTCCCTTCCCATCATCTCTGTTTCACCTTTTTGCCCTTACCACTGTACTCAAGTGGCTCAGAGTCTCCTATCTATTTTCCCAAACTGTTCCTTTTCTTCCTTTTAATAGCTCTTCTTTACCAAGTAGTCATTATAGGCTGTGCTTTCTGTTCTTTCTCCTGTTCCTCTACACATCTCTGAGTGATTCTAACCCAGGCTACGCCACACAAACACGCATCGTCTTTCAGCAAAACGTATTCCAGCGTGCTGCATGCTTAATTTGTGAAAATTCGCAAGTTATGCAAAAAGCAAAATGCCAAGAAAGTTTTTCACAGATCCCTCTGGCCAATAGGGTCTTCCAAAAAGATTCAAACCCAGCAGAAACCCCAACCTTCAAGAGCCTTAGTACATACTTAGAGCTTTCTCCTGTTTCTGCAGCATGTGATATAATGGTTTACATTGAAAGGCCAACATACTTACCTTGAGATGTGATGATCTTCCTCAGTGTGGACTTCAGAATTTAAATGTTTCCATGCTCCCTTATCTAACACTTTATTCTTTCTCACATTCCTGTTATTTATATGGATGTGCAGTCAGAGTGGGTTAGCCAAAATCATTTATGGAAATGTATGCTGCTTAGTTTTCAAAAAGATTGTGTTTCAGCTATCCTTATTTCAGATCACAGCACATGGGCTATCATTTAAAACTTGCAAATACTCAGAGAAATACAGACAACTCAGCTAGCTTCAGCAGTAAAGGTGACATCTCTAGCACAGACTGCATAAATGTTACATGCGAGCGTGAAAAAACATATAGGATTTGCAAAATATATAAGCGTTTTCAAAAACCCTTGCATTTGAAAATATCAGACATTCTTTCTAAAGGGAAGCTAGAGTGACACAGAGAGAAGCTGTTTCCTAATCAGGTGCTGCATGTACCCAAGCAGGGTAATCTAATTTGCAAGTAGGTGACCTATATGTCTGGACATACCTGATTATTTATTCAACTAATCAAATTATATTGTGTCATTTGACAATAGGATGTACACAGTGCTGACACAATGTTATTTTTTGTCACCAGATAAGGGGAATTGATTCTAATCTATATTACTTTTGTTAGTCATCAACTCTTACACCTAGACCTGCCGAGGGAAGCATGAATGCATTTTGTGAAGTTCAATAGCACATGTATCATTAGGTCATAGTAAGGATATGCATTGTTGAACAAAAAAAAACCAGCAACCATCATAATTTGATCAACTTTTTCTACGTACCAGTAGTTTAAGGGTGAAAGCACCCTTCCGCCCCTCTCACACCAGCCAGCGCGATGTACTTGCCCATTTCCACTTCTTCATTTTTTTCCTTCTGTCATCTGGTTTTAGGAAGAGACCACCGCGTGTTAGACTGCATCTGCTGAGAAACCTTGCCTCTCACTATCCCCCAAAGCATTGAAATCTTAAGAATACCCTCTGTTCCCCTGTGTGCACTTGCGATGCCTGTTTTATAATTAATTTCAAGTCGTGTGTCATAACCCGGACAAAAGGCTGTCGTCTTTTTTTTTTTTTTTGATTGACTGATTTCATCCTCTAACAATATCTACTGCAAAGGTCAGAGAACAATTCTTCTGAGATATCTGCTAGGGGTGGGGGACTCATCAGGAGGGGTGTGTGTCTGTGTGACCTGATGAGGAGCAGCGGCTAAGGCCTTAACGATATTTATCACATCCTCCCGCCCCGCTTTTTTTTCGATGACCCAGTGGTTTTTTTCAGTGGGGAGGAGGAGCGGAGAGAGGGGGTGCCGAGGACTTAGTGGGAAGGCGGACAGCTTTTAAAATATGCCATTATGAGCGGCTCATAGAGCGGGCGAAGCCTCCCCTGTGAGAAGGGATGGGAGTGCGATGACAGTAATTGTTGTCGTTGCTCCCCCGGGTGGGGGGCTCCGGCCCCCGTACCGCGGGAGGAGGGGGGCCCGGGGAAGGGCAGGCGCCTGATCGCGACTCCCCCGTGTCGAAGCCTCCCGGTCTCACCGCTGCCAACCCCGCCGCTGACCCTTCCTGCGCCACCGCCGCGGGTGGGAGCTCCGCCGCTCCCCAGCTCCCCCGCGTCGCGGCCGCCCGCGCCCCCCCAATTCGCTCCCCCGGGGAAGCGCCCGTGGGGGAGCGCCGGCCCCGCGGGGGCCCGGGCCGAGGCTGCTGGAGCGGGGCGAGGGGAGGCAGGGCGAAATCTGCCGAGTCGGGCGAAGTTGGCGGCAGGGGAGCGGGGCCCCGGGGGGCGGCGGGGGTGTCACAGCGCCGGCGGCCCCCGGGCGGCACCGGGCGCCCCGAAGAAGCGCGCGGCCGGGCAGGGGCCGCCACACGCGTGTCCGCGACCGGCGAGCGGCTGCGGCCGCGGCGCTTCGGCGCGTCCCGCCGAGCGCCCGCGCCTCGGAGGCGGCGGGTCCCGGCACGGCCCGGCCTGGTTCGGCTCGGCTTCCCAGGGCCCGGCCCGGCTCCCCGCGGCGGGGCAGGTCCGGCGCCCCGCGGCGCGGTTCGGCCCCTGCCGCCGCCGCCGCTTGCCCGGGTCCGGCCGGCGCTGCCCCCCCCGCCCGCGCCCCGCTGTCCCCAAGGGGTGCCCGCGGTAGCGAGCGTCTGCTCCCCGGGGCGGCCCTCCCTGGGGGCGCCGGGCGGAGTAAATACAACTTCAGCTGCCGGGGCCGCTTTCATCCTTTCCCTTCCCTCCCCCCGCCTCCCCTTCTCGCCCGAAAAGCGCAAAGTTGCGCTGAAATGGTACCTCGGCTTGAATGCGAGTCTAACCAGCCCATTAAATATGATCAACGTACCGTTTGCATGGAATGAAACCTTTCCCAGTCCTGATTGCTCCAAAGGGGAATCACGTCCTACCTCCCACCTTCCCAATCTTCATTCTCTCAGTGTACACACGCTTGTAATTACTGGTGATTGTGCTAATGCAACCCTGAGCAAAAGCATGCTGGTACTATGGAGAGGGAAGGCAAAGGAAATATCCTTAATTTAGGGCAATACACATGTGGATTACGCTCTTCCTTTTCTACACCACCCCATAGATATCGCACATTAAGCATGAATCCAAACATCAGCGGCTCGTTTCCTAGTCTCCTTTTTTTTTTCCCCGTGGGGCCTTTTTTTTTTTTTTTTTAATTATTTCTTTTTTTTATTTTATTTTAACGGATCACCAGGTGATCTGGAAATAAATGATGGATCGCTTCGTGGACCGGCGAAAGGAGAGAAAGTGAGAAGGCGACTTGTTAGTCCTGGCTCTAACCAAGGAAAACGCTGCCTGATATCACTCCTGCCGTGATTGCTTCTTACACAACTCTCTATTCACCGCAGACTGCTTCGCTCGGGGCGGGGGGGAGGGGGGGAATCCGAGTATAATATCACGTCGGGCCTTCTCCGCACTTGATCCCCTCCTTCAGGAGAGCGGGGCTTCGAAGCGTGATCATTAACTTCGGTGGTCATCATTTGGTTTCTTTTGAAGGAGGCTGAACGGTCTTTTTCTTAACCTAATATATTTTTTTTTATTTGTTCAGATGACATTCCCTGTTCTGCTCACCCCCGTCCCCGCGGCGTGCACGCACGCACACACACACACTCTCACACCCCTTTTCTTTTCATCATCAGCAAATAAAGATTAGGTGGGCAGATTATAGAATGCGTTTTCAGTCCTGTGCTGATCTTTATTCCAGAGCCTTTGTGATGATATTGATGATGATGATGGTCAAGTGGACAGTTTGATTTTTGTGTTTGGAGCTAGTTATAAAGAATCAATATTATATCAAGGGGTAACTTTCGTGATAAAGGACTTTAACCACTCCGGCTATTCATCATAAGTCTGTAGCAAGCAGATAGGTCAAAAGAAATTATATTGCACTAAAGAGTGTGTCTTCTTATCTCTCCTATACCAGGGGAATAAGGGACAAGCCGATCGATACAGTAGCTGCTGTATACTTCTTGCAATTATCAATAGCTGATTTCGTCTTTTGAGGCCTGCATCTATTAATACAAACTAATAATAATCTTCTGAGCATATCTGTAGCCAAGGGGATGAAAGTTTTTATACTTAACAGCACTATTTATATAGCTAGAGTTAGTGAACAATGTTACGTCGTTTGTGTGTGTTCGTGAGTTTGTGGTATGCATCTATATATACATATACATTTTAATATTCATCTCACCTGTCATTTTCTGAAGCATACAGATTTCTGCAAAGGGGCTAAAAGCACAGGGTTTATACGCACGCTGTATTCCGACATGCACTTCCTGGAGTATGTGGTGACAGACATGTGTTGCAATACAAATACAGCGGTTTAATAGCTACAGCACCTATGCATCTATATGTGTGTATGACGTGTATGTATGAGCTTAAATGTACGTTGCCTTGATAATATCCCCACAGCTATGTGTATTGCAAATATTCCACAAAGTATTTTAAATTGTTGGTTAAATTAATGTATCATCTGTTAGGTTAAAGAACGGAAGTGGATGGTAATTGGAGTTTGCTAAGTGTGAACATAAGCTTTTGCGTATATGAATCGATGTTTATTTAGATCCAAGGGTGGCACGACATTAAATAAAAGGAGAAGTAACTTAAATGTTTAAGGCAAAACGTTTAGGCACGGTTGTGCTGCAGGCTGGTTCTATAAATCTCGTGGTGGGGCTAGTTGCTTTCCACAAAAAAATCGTAATAGAAAAGAAACATCTTTATAATTGACATTTGACATGCTGTTTGGGTTAGGCTGTGGTAGACCAAGCACAGATTTCCCTCTGATGGAAACATTTATCATCGTGATTGCTGCAGAGTGGCAGGTGGTGTTATCAATTACCTCTTCTTACCAATAATAATATTAGTATGGTAATATCTTTGCTCGTGTGAGAACGAATTAGCGGTCAGTTGTTGCAGCTTTAAACAGACAAAATTGTGCTGGATTTAACCCCAGGGTCCTCAAACAAAAGTTGTGGTGCAGAAAGGGGGTGGGAAGATGCTACTTCAGCTTGCCAGGAAGAGTAGGAGATGACAGAAAATAAAGCCCAAATAATTGCATGCCCCTTCGAATAAAGTTGCTGAGCAAAATAATAACTATAAAAGACAGTAGATGGATTGCACGAAATGTCAGATCCATCTTATCCACATGTTGGTAACTTTGGTGGGTTTAAGAACAACAACCTTTTATAAAGTGTAAATGTAGACAGAACTACTTATATGCTCTTTGTAGAGTCAGTCTTGTAGATAAGCCTTCTGAAGGTTTTTATTAACCCAGAATAAGGATAAAAATTAAAACAATCGCATAACTAGGTGTCCCATTACTGTAAAAAAAAACCAAAAAAAGTACTGGTTGGTAAATAATATTATTAAGCAGGCAGAATAATAACGTGTCGCTTCTGATGGTGAAAGCAACATCGCGAAAGAAGAAGACAGTTAACAAATTAGATTTAAATACGGAGAGAAAAACAACTTTTGCTTCCCATCACTAGCAGAGTATTTTAGTGGACCCAGCAGTCACGGCGAGGGGGACGCGGGCGGGCGCGGTTCGCGCCGGGACACGCGTGACTGCCGGCCCCGCAGCTGCCACGCAAGACGTGCGCAGTGCCGCGTCCCCCGCTCGCCTGCGCGCACCTACCTACGTGGGTGCGCAGAGATTTACGCGGCTAAGCGACCCCCCTCCCGCTGTGGCCGTGTTTTCCGCAGCCCAACTTCAGCGAATGCACCTTTTTTTTTTTTTTTCTCTCGCCCTCGAGTCAGGACGATTAATTAAAAGGTCCGTGGAAAACTTTGCGGTGTAATGGGGAGCCGGGGGGGGGCGGGGAGGAGGGGGGAGAAGGGCCGGAGGAGACGCGTATCACTTCATAACTTTCCACTCGCCTCCCGAGCGCTCTGCCCTGTCAGGGTTTTCCACACAGCTCGGGTAGAAAGTTTCCCCCGGCGACTTGCGCCGTTCCCGGCGGTGGGGACACCGGCGCTTCCCCGGCGGGGGGAGAGCGGGGGGAGGCGGGGGGGAGGGGGGGGCAGCGGCCGCGCCGCCCCCCAACTTGCTCAGCGGCCCCTGCTCGTCCCGGCGGGTTTTTTTCTCCAAGAGAAAAAGTGGGCAGGAGAGCGGCGCAAGGGAAAAGAAAACCGTAAAATGTATCACTTGTAACCCTAGAATATGTTAATGTCAAGAGATACAAATCTGGTAATTATGCCTTTCTTGCCTGTTGTGTTCTCCATTGTTCATTAAACATTAAAGACGGGATTATTTAATTTTCCACTTAAAGATTCTCTCACGTTCCGCAAAATCATATTAATTTTCAATCATTTTACTTTTTACAAAGGACGAAGTTTTGTTTTAATAATGCTGTCAGCGAGCTGCCTCCCCCCCCCCCCCCCCCCCCCCATCGCGCTATAAGAAAGGCACTTTTAAAACGCTCTTCAAGAAATCGTCTGCTGCTGGGGGAACTACCAGGCACGGAGCAATAGAAAACGCCACAAAGTTTAGGGGGGAAAAATGTTGCCTGAGCAACAGCAACAAATCCTTTCAAAAGATGACCGGATGAAAATTGACGCATTTCTGGTACTACTGCAATTGGGGAAAAAATGCCCGGGCAAGGTTAAAGTGCGTCCTCTCTCCCAGCCCGGGCAAATGCTTCGGTGGCAGGGGGTAGCTGAGCCCCTTTGCCTGAAGCAAGTCGGGGACATGTACCTCTCTACCTCTCTGCTTTTGAAGGAGAAGCCCTAACTCCAGCTCCCCGCTCGCGGCGGCGGTGCTGAGGGTTACTCGAACGCTCGCAGACGCTCGTTTCCACCTGCGCTCTGCCTACAATATCATGCAGCAGATACACACACACACACATGCGTAACCTGTTCTTCGTGTGCGCCGGGTGCAATAAATCCCTACTTCTGACAGAAAAAAAAAAAAAAAAAAAAAAACCAAAAAACAAAAATCCAACCCCCATACTCAATTAATGGGCTCGTTCCCTCCCACTTCATATTAGAAAATTACATCAGATTTCAGCCATCACGACCGTCTCCAGATATTTTAGACGAGACGCTCTCAGTGCGACCAAACTTTCAGCAAGGATGGATGCACGGAGAGACGATGCATTAGAATTTATAGACAGTAAACAGGTTTTTTAATTATAAAGCGGGCAACCATTGCGCGGGGTCTCGCGTACACATCTCGCTAAACGAAGGACAGAAAAGTATACCCGTCGACTATCTAAAAGGCGTTGATTTGGCGTTTCAGTGTTGTTTCCCTTAAGGGTCGTGCCCGTTTCTAACGAATACCTGCACGGCAGAAATCGCTGACGGTATGCATGTCAGCAAACTATCCGGAGTGGCCTAAGCTGTCGCCTCTAACTTTATTTGGTTTGCCTACGAACATAAAAGCGGGGCATAAACCGAAAGCCCAGAGAAGCGGTATCACAACGCAGGAGATAAAGCGAGCTATCAGCAGGGAAAGTTTACACAGAGGAGTCTCCCGAAGAAGCCGGGGTTAGTGTGTTTTAAGGACTAGGGCTGGATTACACGGGCTGGGGTGGGGGTATTAGGAGGAAATCCCTTTCACTGATCCCCGGCCCCATCCGCGGAGCTGCCGCCGCCCTCCCGCCCCCGCGCCGCGCCCGGCAAGGTGGGCTGCGCCTCCGCGCCCCAGCCCGGGCCGGCGCCGGGGCCGCTCCGCCGAGCGCGGCAGGGGCGCGGGGGGCGACGGGGGAGCGGCGCGCAGGGACCGGTCTGCAGCTAACAGTTAAAAAGCAAGTTTAAAAAAAAAAAAAAAAAAAAAAAAAAACAGAAAATAAAATAAAAAAAAAAACAGCGGAAGGGGTCGCAGGGGCCGCTGGAGGAGCCCCCCCGCCCCTCCCCAAAAGCACACAGGCACACAGAGGCGCGGAGCTGCGCGCCCGGGCGGTGCGCGCGCTGGCGGCGATCGGCGACGGTGGGGTACATCCTAGCGGCCGGTCCCCGCCATGGGAGCCGGGCCGGCCGCGCTCCTCGCCCGCCCCGGCGGAGGGGGAGGCGGGCAGGGACGGCGACGGGAAGCGGCAACTTGTGGCGGCGGCCGGGGCGCTGGAGCTGCTGGGCGGTGGCGGGGCCGCCCGCCTCCCCCGGGGGACGGACGGGGCGGGAGGGGACACGAGGCGGCGGGACGGGGCGGGGGAGGCTCGGCCCGGCTCCCCGGCAACTTGTAATGCGATAGAGGGGAAAACGGCGGGGGGAGGGAAGTCTCTCCCTCCCTCCCCCCCGTCACTTTCACAAAAAAAAAAGGGGGGGGGGGGGGGCTGGGAGAAAAGCCGCTGTTGGGAAAGTGCGTGCGGAGAGGGAGGCTCGGAGCCGGCGGGGAGCTGATCGGGCTGCGGGGCTGGGGCAGCCCCGGCGGCAGCCCCGGCAGCGCGGCACGGGAGGCGGAGGAGGAGGAGGAGGAGAGTAGGAGGAGCTGCCGTGTGACCCGCACCGCTCCCAAACTTGAAAGTTTATCTGCCCGAAATCAACAGCGGCCGCGGTGCGCGCACCGCTCCTCGGCACGGAGCGGAGGCATCGAGCGGGGGAGCCGCCGCGCAGGGAGCGGCTGCCGGCGCCGCTGCGAGCGAGGCAAGGCAGGGGAGGGGGGATCATCCCTGCGACAACAACAACAGCCACCCCCCACCCCCCAAATCTGGGAGAGGATCGATACTATTTGCTGGAGCCCGAGGACTTGCTCATCGGCGCACACGAGAGACCGCTGTCATTAGCTAACGGGACACACGACTGAGCCTGGGGGGGTGGGTGGGGGGGGTGAGGAGTGTCACAAAAAGTCATTACAACCTGAGAGAGAGAGGGAGAAAGAAAAAAAAAAAACTTCCTACCAATGGACAACAGGAAGTGACCACCACCACCAACGGGGAGTCTCTGCTTGGAGAAAGAAGCTGCAAGACAAAGAAGAAGGAAGGAGAGGTGAAAGACAAAACTGCCCAAGGTCTTCTGCGTGTGCGTGCGTGCGCTTTCGAGAGAGAACAAAAGTCAGCCGGGAAGGGGAGGCAGAGAAAGAGCGACGGAAAAGGAGACAGGATGGAGGAAGAGCTAAGGACAAGCATGTGAAGATCAAGGGGAAAGAAGAGCCGAGCAACACACGCGCACACCCAAAAGAAAGGGAAAAAGAAAAAGCATACACAAAAGTTTCTTTTGCGGCTGGGAAGAAATTACTCACACGCACACAGAAATCAGATGCTTTGCAGATCAACTTCTGGGGAGAGACCATGAGAGAAGAGGACGCAGAGTGATGTGAAGAAAGAAAGGGGGGGGGGGGGGGGGGAAGCCAGAAAAGAAAGCAAAGAGAGCAGAAGAAAGCAGAGCAAAAGAAACTGAGAGCCGGGGGGGGGGGTGGGGGGAGAAAGACAGAAAGAAAAGCGAAGATCGTGACCTCCCCCAACAAGTGAACCTTGCACATATGTTGTGTAAAGTGTGTGCAAAACAGAGCCCTCCTGCGTGGTGCGTGTGTTTCGCTGCCGCCGCCGCTGCCGCCGCCGCCGCCGCGGTCGGTGCCTCTCGCAGGCGGCGCTGCCGGTGCCGGGGAGACGCATCATTTGGCGGAGCGAAGCGGCTAATTGCGGAGCCCCGTCCTTCATTTACATATGCAGCCTGAGTCCGCTGGAGCCGCGCCAATCCGCGCTCGCCCCCAGCACCATTAATCGCCATGCATTATTCACAATCATAATTACAGAGCCCCATGCGCGCTCCGCGCAGCCGCCCCAGCCCGCCGCGCACACCCCGCCGCACCGCGCACACCCCGCCCGGCTAATCCCCCACTCGCTCACCCACTCACCCGCTCACTCACTCACTCCCAGTTTGGTTGGCTGGTTAGCGTTGCCTTTTTTTTTTTTTTTTTTTTTTTTGGTGGGTTGCCTTTTCTGTTGTTGTTTGTTTGGTTTTGCAACTCGACTTTTATTTACGAACAGTTATTTCCAGCCCCCACCCCCCCTTCCCTCGTTCCCAATTCCTCCCCCCTTTCCACCTCCACGTCGCTGATGCCTCTGCAAAAAGCAGAGTCAAGACGGCTCAGTTAGCAGCATGTCTCGTCGAAAGCAAGCGAAACCCCAGCATCTCAAATCGGACGAAGAGCTGCAAGCGGAGGTAGTTTCTGAGCACGGTAAGGGCTCCCGGCGCCTCTTTCTCCTTCTCTCTCTCCTTTTGTGAGTGTGTTTCGGATGGAGATAGGTGGATTTATGGTGATGGTGAACATGGGAGCGCAATTACTCTGCAGCGGGAGAATGGGAATTAGAGCAGCTGGGGGAAGAGGCAGCGGAACTGAGAAGTTAGCAGTTTAGCCAAGTTTCTGCAGCCCACCCCCTGACTAACCATCCCTCCCAGCAGCTCCCTCCCGGCCTCCCGAGCGCTTTTATCGCGGCTGGGCTCGGCGGCGGGGCGAGGCCCTCCCTCCCCACTCCTCCGGGCTCGGGCAGCTGCACGAGCGGGCACCCCGGAGCAGCGCCTGCCTCCTCCTCCTCTCCGCTCCCTCTCTCTCTTTTTTCGTGTGCCCCTTTTTTCTTCCGCGCCCCCCTCCCCGCACCCCCCCCCCCCCCCAGTGGAGGCTAGGAGCGGGCAGGAGCCATGTTCCCCTCGCCCCGCCGGCAGGAAAGTTGGGGCGGCCGGGGCCGGGGTGCCCTGCCTGGGGCTGCGGGCTCCGGGGGGTCCCGCGGGCCGGGGGCTGCCGGGCCCCGGGGCGCGCCCCCGGGGCCGCCCCACCGCGGCCGGTGCCAGGGGCTCCCCGCCCCCCGCCGCCCCGGGCCGCCCGGCGCAGGCTGCGAGGGGAGGCGCGGGTTTGGGCAGCTCGCTTGGGCTTTGGGCCGGCCCGGCCGCTGCCCCCCCGTTTGCCCCGGCAGCTGCCGGGGGAGCGGGGGGACCGTCGCTTGGCGGCGGGCAGGGGACCCCGGTAGGAGCGGGCAGGGCCGCTCGGGTGCTCGGGGGCAGCGGAGTTGATTTCATCGTTTTCGAGGAGGTTGAGCGGCAGCTTTTCGCCTCCCCCCCCCTCGCTGCCTTCCACCCTTCGCCTCCCGGATCTGCCGCGACTGTGTGTAATTATTATCAGTGATAGGTGACACGGAGTGCCACCACCGCCACCAGCCCCTGTCGCGCCGGCTGCAGGCGGTGGGGAAGGGTTATTTTCTCGCCCATCCGCCATTCTTCGCTCCCTCCCCACACGCAGGCACACGCACACTTGCTTTTATGCATCTGGGCTGCCCAGGCTGCTAGTGAACAAGTGTCCAAAGCTGGAGAGATTTGGGCTGCAATCACTCCTTACTTCCACTTCGATGTAATTTTTTCGACAAGAGGGCTGCAGGGTTTTTTTCTTCCTTTTTGGGGGGTGGTTTGGGGTTTTTTTTTTCCCTTTAGTTTTAATTTCCATAGTAGTCCTTGGCATTGCAGCGTGCAAAGGCATGCCACAGCCCACACTCACTTTTCCGGGGCTAAGTTGAGAGCTTCCACTTGAAAGTTTTTCTTTTCCTCTTCGCATAGAGCCCAGTGCTTGCTTAGTTTCTCGCACAACCAAGTGGGAGCCCCAATGTTTTCTGCTTTCTGTGTAGGCCCCTTGCTCCACTGTTTTATCCCCCCTCTCCCTCCCTTTGAAAAGAAAAAAAGTCATTCTCCTGCTTCAAAACTATAATGACTTTTAAGTTGCATCTGTGGGGAGAGAAAGGCAGCAAAGTTGAAGCCCGAGGAGGGTTTTGACTATTGTATCTGAACTTTACAGCCCTGAAGCTTAAGGCAGCGTGAATCCACTTCATCAGGTTAAAACATCTGTCAGACTGGCAAATCGTTAAGCCTCCTGCTCCTTCCCAGGGTATTTGGGGAGCCAGGGAATGAGTCCCACACTGTCCAGGGCTGCTAAGGGGGCTACTGCCACTGCTCCAGGAAAACCCACTTGGGTGTTGACAATAACAGACACACAGAGAAATTCTTCCTTCTGTCACAGCGGAGGAGTGAAGCAGTGCATTTTCAAAATTTGATTTTTTTTTCCTTAGGAAGCTGTGGTAGTGTAAAATAAATTAATATCTAGGCGAGCAGATGAGAATTAGTATTTTATTATGTAAACAAGATTTGTTGGGGTGGGTTCTAGTTCTAAGAATTTATCACTAGCATTATAAACTTTTACATGCTCTGAATCCATTTCAATACAGAAAAATAAAAACCCACTACTTCATTATGACACTCCTGGCAAGTTAATAAATTGAAAAAAAAATTGTTAAACTAGGTTTTTGTTTTGTTTTGTGAATCTTATCTATGTAGCCATGTCACCCGAGATTAGAACAAGAGATATGCTAAAAAGAAACGCTTGCATATGGTGGGTAGATTAAGGACAAAGAATCTTTTTGTCATGGAAATGTTTTTTTTTTTTCCCCTTTTTTGGGGGGTTTTGTTTTGTTTACTTCATCACATAGAATTTCTCACACTTGGTTTGTTTTGTATTGCCCTCAATGACTACATGATCAAATGAATGGATTTATTTCTGCCGAATGAGAAAGACAGTCTTTCCATCAAAAGGACTACATTGCATCCCAGTGAGGAATTTTAAAGCGTTATTATTGTGGTCCCTGAATAGCACAAAATCGGCTTTCACAGCAGCCCTAAAATGCAACAACGTAAATACTTCTCAGCCTTAGAAGGCTGTTACCAAAATGTGCTACGTTTCCTTTTATTAAAACATATTTTAATTAATAGAGTGAAACCCTGCATAGTTACCAATTAACATGCTAAAGTAGTGCTGTTGGTTTTGCACTTTCATTTGAGAAATGTGAACAAGGTGGAGACAGGATATGTGAGTAGAGGGCTATCTAGTGCACATTAGTGTAATGTAAATCATTTACACGTTATATTAGGAAGCCTAACGATTGCTATACCGAAAGCAATTTTACAGGCCAGATATAATGAGCGCTTCAAATCTCATGAATTAAAACACTTCTTGTCAAGTCAGTGTTCTTCATTTCTGTTCACAGCTGTAATCAAGATATTGCTACAGTTCCTGAGTGTATTTTGCAACAGGCCAAAAATAGTTTGCACAGTGCAAGAATATTTGTCATTTTTAGAAAGCAAACTGTTTAAGCAGTATTATTTGATACATGTAGCCTTGTCACTAATTTGGCTGTTTATCTTCAAAGGTGGAAGTTGTTGTTAACACAGATTAAGCAAATGAAGCTGATTATTTATTTAATGAAATAGTATTTAATATCACCTCAGAATAGATTTTATTAAGTGTAGCATTTAAAAATGAACGTCCCATAAATGTAATCCTTGGAGTGAAGGGACATTGATAGTAGCAGAGAGAAGCCTGGCAGTTTGGGGAACAGAATGGAAGATAAACATTAGGCCGGATTTTAAGTTGACTGGTCTCACCATAAGTTCTGTGCTACCGTTGCCACAGAAGTTTTAGAATCAGAAGAAATAATTTTATAGCCAGCTTGGGCTACAGCATAACACAACTGCATTCAAACAGGGCAATGGCATGATGGTGAGAAACTGTTGGAAATCTGAAGATAATTAGCAATGTCATCAACTACAGATTTACACTCAAAATCGTTTGAAATTATTTGTCAAGAGTGAAATGCTAAAAATATATTTTAATAATTTTGAAAGGAAGCATTAACAAACAGCTGGTGATGATATATTACGTGAATAATTACACTGTGGAAGGGTGAACAAAAGATACCTATTAAAAAAACCCACTTTGAGGTTACTAAATTAGAAGATACGCTGGAAATGATTTAAAAACAGCAGCAGAAGGACTCAAATGACTGCCTGTAGAATACAATAATCTCAGTTTCTCAGTAACTGTAAAGCATTGTAATAGCTGGAATTACATTTCTAATACACTTGCCTAATTCAGCAGATTACAAACGAATCAGAATTATAGATACAATGCACATGCTTCAACTCCGATTAATTTTTATACTAAACCACAGATACAGCATCTGTGTTTTTAAAGTAGGGATAATAGAAGGGGGTTTTTGTAATGCTGAAAAGTGATTCTTAGAGTGTGCAAGTGAGGTTTTGGTAAGGGTGATGACAAATGTTGCTTTGGACTTTTTCTTGCAAAGTTTCTGGCAAAGATGTATCATTATTTAGTCTGAGGTGGAAGAGATACCTTGTAGTGAACTGTGTAATGACAGTTTTCTAGTGTGCCTTTTGCAATCATTTTTCTAAATACTGGACCTGTTCCCACACACACACACTCTTCAATACATACAACATAGTCTAAATTAATAGATCTTTTTCATCCTGGTAAGGTGGGATTGGGCTGTGTGGTTTTGAGCAGTTCGTGACCGCACTCGGTATTCTTCTGGAGTGTGTACACAGACACACATGCTCCGCTACAGCAACGACACAGTTCGCTATGGAGCAGCCAGCTTCATGTGAGTGTGTTCACTCTATCTTCATATACAGAGGGTAAAAACACATCTTGGAGAGACATTCCTACGTACAAAATAGGGGTTATTCCACATTGGTTAGACACTATTGCCTTTAAAACTTGAGAAGCTACAAGCAGCTGTCGGTAAACATAAAACTTAGGTGATTTTTGCAAATGTTTGTTCTGAGGCAACTGTAAGAGAAGGCTTTTTGTTTTGAAAAACAAAGGCCAAATAAGTATAGCTATAAATTGTCCCTTTGATAAGAAATGGTAATTGAAACTTTATATAAATATTTCTGCTATTACGATAGAGATCTAACATTAAAACTATGTAACATCTGTATTTGTATAATTTTTAAAATGTTCTGGTTTGAACTGTGTTAGCAATAGGAAAATATTTGGAATAATAAGGAAATGACAACAATCACCCAATTTGCTGATGTGTGTATAACAATGAAAGTAGACAAAACTGGGTCAGATTTTATCTGGTGGTGCTGGTCTTGAGGAATTCTTACCATCTCCTGAGGTAGACGTCAAGGCTCTTTTTTCGGAGTGGGAGGGAGGAAATTTTGAAAGATGTTCATTTAAATTCTGTGTAATTAAGCTATTAATATGCATACATTTAGCTGTTGAAAATTACTTCTCCTTGCCTAAGAAAGAGGAAAAGCTACAATTCAAAAAATGGGTGGCATTTTAAAAAAAGACTTAAAATAAACAAATTAATAACGAGTATTAGTGCCATTTCTGAAAAATAGTTTGAGTCCTGGGAAGATTTTCTGGATATCTTTCCTTCATTTGATTTGTTGACTGCCAAGCCAGGACAAGCATATCTGTTGACTATTCATCAGTCAGGACATGAGTCAATCACTTTTGCTGATAATAAACCAGGTCTGGCATGACATTAAAATAGTTAAGTACTGACACATTTTCCAAAATAAAGCATGTAAAAATAATTTCTTTCATAATACTGCATTTGTAAAATAAGAGTAATTTGCTGTAATTTTTTTTCAGAGGAAACATGAGTAAATCTAGTTCCAGCAGTAAATTTTTATTGAATTGTACATTTCAATGTAAAGGGCCAAAATCCTGTTTCCTTTACCCTCTTAAAATTTCCCACTAAATGTAGTAAAGGTTTTCCATTAATAATAAAAAAAGGAATTTAGACCAAAATATACTTTCAGGAGCTGGTTCAGCTATAGTGTTGTTGGACATAGAGTACGTTTCTTCTTATCAAGGAAAACCCCTTCAAAATTGGGAAAGCCAGAAAAATAATTGTTTAAAAGGGTGATAGAAAACCGTGATGAAACGCATTTTAAAAATGTTGAAAAGTGAAAAGATAGTGGACTGAAGAGCGGGGTCTCTAGTATTTCCTTGCTGTAGTTAGGGCACACAAAGTGAGCAGACTTGAACAACATTTATTATGGGGTAAGCTAAATCTTTAAAAAAAGCCCTTCTGAAACTCTTATTGCCAATCTGTAATACTAGGGGGCTCTGTGTGTGTCCCTTTCACCACTCCCCCCCCCCCCAAATTTGGACCCCATCACTAGTTGAAACACCAAAAAATTTCCAAACTTTTGACACAGAGAGCGAGGCACACCGAAACATTTGGGAAGGCTGTTGACCTCCTCCAGGAGCCACCGGCTGGCCGGCCCGGGTGGGTGCGTGGGGCGTGGGTGCGGGCGGCGCAGGTGGGTGCTGCGTGGGTGGGTGCTGCGCTGCCCTGCGCGGTCGCGCAGCGGGCCGCTGCAGGAGCTCAGCCTGCAGCCGGGGAGAAGGTGGGACTGCAGAGTGCCAGAAAGCTTCCCCAGGACTCTCCCTGAGGGTGGGTAGTTAGAAGTGCTTTGACAAGGCTTGCTGATTTAACCTTTGCCTGCTTTGCCCTGCCAGGGGTGGCCACTAGATGTCAAGCTCATAATACAATTAGTACATCTGTGCAGTTGACCTTGGCAGCACGGCTTACCACTGTTCTGTTAAGTGTTAACACTGAATTTGGGTGTTAACTAGAGATCCCTCTGAGTTTGCTACATGCTATACAGCTTATCAAATGCCCATCTAGTTCAGCACAAGTGTTTACAGTTCTTAAAGAAGGAAAAAGGTTTCCTTTTGTGAAGCCCAGCATCTTGAGCTGCTTAATTAACCCTGCAGGTGCCGCAGAATTTTTGTTTCAGTTAATCAAAACCGACTCGCTATTCAGTGTTTCAGGAGATCCCTTCTACTGGTGCCATTTGATAATTTTATTTTATGATTTTGTTGATGTAGTAGTGTGCCCAAAGCTGGAAATGATGAAAGCTAATGAATTTGTTTAGGTCTTTATGTGCTTTGCTATCCTGTGCAATACTGGTGTATACGGCATGGTAAATGAACAAAATGACTGAGCTGCCCAACTGGCATTGAATCACTCCGGCTTTGCTCTTTCAAGCACTCCTGCATGTAAGTAATTTCACTCAAAGGAGTAGTGCCACTGAGTCCGGTACTTGTAAGCTCAGTTTTGAGATGCTTAGGAGATGCAGGATTGGGTCCTCACATTGGCTGCTCTTATTGTGAGCCTCCAAACACAAACTTGTCAGCGTTTATGTGGTTGTTCAGAGAGTGGCTGGCTTCATTCTGCAGGGTGTTAGAGTTACATAGTTTAAGATGTAGTTAATTACATACTTTTCAAAATAGGAAAGCTATGCAGAATCTAGTGTTCCACTTCTTACTTCTAGTTTATTTGGTTTGGTTTTTTCAACGTCTTTTTCATATCAGCTGCGTTAGAAGTATTGACCTCGATTTTTTTTAGGCTTCCCAATAAAACTTGGTGAGTTCCAAATAAACCTAATTCCTACAAACATCAGCATATTTGTACACAAATTCTACACAACTCGAAATTAATGTATAGATGCCATAACAGCCAACCAAATAGCTCTTTATATGATTCTGAAAAACATAACACAGGTCTCATTTAATGCAGTATCTTGCGCAAATATTCCAAACAATTTGTGAAGCTTGCATCTGTTCCACATCTGCGTACACGTAGAAAGGCGCCAGTGTTTGAGATAACGAACTGCTTCACTGGACAGATTAGAAACTGCAAATGTTTTAAACAGAATACAGTTAGTGCCTGTGCCACAGGTGGCTGTTACTTAACAAATTCTGAGATTTAGGCTACTGAATAGATCAAACCGAGTGTGCCAGGTCAGTGCCGGATTTTGCATAGCAAGAGTGCCCTCCACTGTTCAAATCCATACTAACAGCTTTTGTGGTCTGAGAAAAAGGACAGAAAATTTTTCTATTGAGTCTGGAATTTCTTCTACATTGTTAAACACAGTAGGGGTCTCTATTTGTCTCCTCCTGTTTCACAGCTTGGGCTCAGTATGTGATAATTCATCTTTCTTTATGGGATTCAAAGTATCATAAAGAGTTAAAAAGAATTAATTTGCAAGAAAATAAACGTGTTCTAACAATTTAAGAAAACTTTCTTTAAAAGCTCCGCCAATTGTAAGAGATGATAAAGCTAAGGAAAAAGTAATACTGTTCTTCTCAAGGATCAATACGCTGTTACAAGGCTACTGTTTCCAAATGAATATAATTTTGAAACAAATTTATGGTGTTTTTTGAATATATTTTCTTACTTTATTTAAATTGTGCTTGGGGAAAAATAAGTTTGTGTATTCTGATGATAGGAGTAGTGAATAATTGTGGCTATGCTCAGAGTTTTATTTATAATATTCCTTTTTAAAATATACAAAAATGCTGTGAGCTGCACTTTGAAATGTTTATGGAATTTGCATGTGAGAGCATTTTATACATGTCTTCATAGTTAGCAGACATTTTGTCTTTAGCTGATGTTAACAAACGCCTTTTTTTTCCTGAAACTTCTTTACAGTTCGTAGACTGCTTCTCAGTGAAAGATCAGTGGTTTTTTTTCCTTCCTGAAAGAAATGCCTACATTTAGAAAATATTAATTAAGTCTCAATTATGTGGCTTTGAATGTAGAAATAATAGTAATTCATACAACACTTTTCCATGCTTTCATTTGTATTATTGCATATAGTCTAAAAAGAAGCTTCAGAAAATATTTTACTCACACGTTTGTTGGATTCCTTTACAAGACACTTTTGTTTGAATGCTTCAGGAAGATATCAGCAATTTGAAATAAATGAAAGCCTAGAAAATGTTGATTCTCTTCCTGATTTTATCCAAGTGTCTTATGAATCATACATAATTTGAGGATTCTATGATACAGAGTACCAAAATACAGAATTGTCAGAGAACATCTGATTGTAATAGGCTTATTTAATGTAATTGAAAAGGTGCTTTTCAGGTCATTTACATGTACAGAACTAGAAGTGATTTAAGTTGAGACAAAATGAAAAGAGTCTGGAGCAAAGATGAAAACACAGTGGAGCTGTCTGGGGCTTTTTCCAGGCTGGAAACAGTTAGTCCTAAGAAAGGGGGCATTTAATAAACAGCATATGTTTTCAGAATTCACCTGACTTGAATGTGACATTTAATTTCAGTCTGTTTCACAAAAGTAGATGGCAGCATTTTTGAAGCATCCGTTCATTATATCTTCCCTTGCACATCATGCAAGAGGCTTTCCTCTCACACAGAGCAGAAAGGCACATGCCTACAATAAAAATTCAGAACGAGTAAAGCCGGGTTTACAAATCCTGCATGCATGTAGTCAGAAGCTGTGGCAATTTTCTTCTCATCTCTACACATTTCCTGATGGTGACTGAAGGACCCACGGCACCCTTTCAGCCCTCTCCCGTCCTCTCGGACGGCGAGAAGGCAGGCCAACACCATCCTCCCTGCAGGCAAGCATTGCTCCAGCCTGAAAAGCATTTGGTGGGTACGCTTAGTGAAGGTGGCAGAGCAAAGCCTCCCGGCATCAACCCCTTGCACCCCCCCTCACTGAGTCAGCAGAGCACCTGAGCAGCTTCAGATATCACCATCCCAAAGTGACTTTCTCAAAATACCTTCGTTTGAATTTCTGTGGGCTAATTTTAGGGCCAGACCCCAGTGATGCAAAGTGACAGCACTCTGCTGGAGCCACCACAGCTCTGCGGGTTGGTACCTGCTTAGGCGCTCGCCTTGCGTACCATTTGAGAGGTGTTGCCTGCAATTTTTCACCTGTTTTCATAGGGTAAGCTTTATGTGCTGTAATTCATCTTGCATCCCTTAGCAGCTTCAGATTAGTCTGTTAGCTGTTAGACTGCTAATGAGAAAAAGAAAATAACTGAGAGGTTATTAGTGGCTGAGATCCTGACTGCTTGACAAAACTCCCATTCAACACCTTTTGTGTAACTAAGAACTGCAAAATTCAACCCGTGTCTATAAGATTAAGCAAGTGCTCGATTAATTCCCCCAAAGTCCTTGAAAATTTTTACTGCACCGCATCCTCACTGTAATAATAAAAATGATTGCTTCTCTTCAGGAAAAATAAAACCAAAAAAGATTAAATTCTTCAGTACTTAATGGTTTTAATCACTTTGTAATATATCAGAAAATGAAAGCAAGCTATAAACCATAAGGAAACATGGAAAAATGCTATGTTTTCCTGTAATAGGTATATGCTGTAACTAAAAAAAAAAATTATTTTTTAGGTTAATATTTTAACATTTCAAATTTTTAATAATCTGGAGTGATGATAAAATTTTGGTATTGCTTTCTGTTATTCATAAAGTGATTGGGTTTTAACAAACAACAAAAATATCCTTTCTTGTGGAGGCATATGCTTTTAAGCTTTATTCTCTGTTGAAGTCAGTGGGGACTTACACTTCAAAAGCAACAATAAATACGGTACCTTAGTGCTTTCATATTAATAAGTACTACTGAAAGGGATGTTAAAAACCTCATTTGTGAAATACTGGGGCAATGTCCATTTCTCCAATGCACATACAGGTATTAAAAAGTATTTATCAGTCGTTATTTTCAGTCTTGCTTTTTTCCCCCTTGGTGTGCTTGTTTGAGGCAAGACCACCAAGAATGCTGTGTGCCTAACTAGTTCATACACCTTCAATTCCATTACTTTCAGTGGTGTATCTGATGTGAGTAAAGGCTACTCATTTGGGTAGGAGTTGTTGGATTGAGCCCATAGTCTGTCATTCTGGGAAGTGTCTTCGTAGCCTCAGTGCGCTGTGCCGGGAATGTACCATCATCTATGGCAAAGCAGCATTTACTTCGGTGCCATCTGTGTCATCTGCTTGCTTACCAGTCCAAGAAAATGAAGCTTTGAGAGAGATTTAACTTGTTTGATTTCTTAAGAAATGCTGGAATAGTTTATCCTAAATGGAAAATACCGTGGTGAGGTTCTTTGTATGTCTACTTTGAAGTTGATTTGGGGGGAAAAAAACCTCTAACGACTCTCTAACATTGTTCTCTAAAATATTTTTCAAAAGCAGTCCTTGAATATTTCAAGACAGATGATGAGATGAATGTACTTGATCATTTGAAAAGTACTCTCACTATTTTTAAGACTTGGGAGTTGAGGGAAGGAGGAATACAAAACAGAGCTGTAGGTCCCCAGGTAGTATGGGTGCAAGCCTGATCCCCCGAGATAGCACAAAGCTAGCCGTTTATTTCATTGAGGACAAAGCTGAGCACTTATCATCTGAGAAATACCTATACTGCTGTATTCCACTTGCACTTTTTCACAAGTTGTATTTCAAATGCAAACTGCTGCTTCTTTGACTTTATGAATTAGTACACTAGACTGGTTATTATCTTGAAATGCTAAACAGGTCCATATCAATACCTCCTGGCAGTGGGCATCAGTAGTTTGGCTTCTGTTGGAAGCTTACACATTATCCATACTAGTTTTGACATATATAGATCATGAGACTGTCTTCTAGTGCAGAAAATAATACCTGGTTTGATTGTAAATGTTCACATTTGGGCTGGGTGATTACTGTACAGTGTCTGAAATAATTAGCTTACTGGTGTTTGATCAGCTCATTCTAGATCAGAGGACAGCCATATTTGAATGGGTACATCGCCTGAATCCATCACTAATTACTTAAACCTTTTGTGCAAAGTTTGTTTAGAGAAAGCTCTCCTTAGACAAAAGAATAGCGATATATAGATAAAAAGCTGGAAG